>NW_027495349.1:0-269615 GCF_021521415.1 Bidens hawaiensis | reverse complement strand
GAAGATTTAAGATTTGAAGATTTGAAGATGAATATGATTCGCTATCATCTTTCTGATGATTCGTTATATTATTCACTTTGATTCGTCATCTAAGTTAGTTGATTCGTTATAAGCTTCAAGTGATTCGCTAGCTAATTCGCATCAATAGTCGATTCGTGTTATCTAATTCGTTATTTGGGTTAACTGATTCGTGTGACACGCGTCCACTTTGGGATTTGTGTTATAACAACCTTTGCCACGTGGCATCAGGTGTCAGAGTCTGTTACAAACCGTTGTAACAACCTGATTCGTTATAGTTGATTCGCTAATCAATTGTAGCTGGTTCGTTATCTATTTCGCTAAGTTTTTCTTAGTGATTCGCTACTGAATACTTTTTAATTCGTTAAGGTTCTCTTATCAATTTACTAGCTAATTCGCTAGTCAATTCGTTAGTTTGACTTTCTGTTTGATTTTATGGTTCGCTAATCTGATTCGTTAAACTCAATCCTGTTTCGCTATAAAATCAATCTTAGCTTTGTTAAGGTTTGATTCGTCAATTACTGTTCACAGTTCGCTACAAATGTTTACAGTTCGTTAATCTTATTCGCTGGTTGATTCGTTACACCCTTAAAGTTTTGAAATTTGTCAAAAATGGCTGGAATGTATGCATTAGCTTCTCAAAACATGTTGATGCAACAAATGTTGCAACTTGATACCGAGATAGGTTCACATTCGAAATGTCCAATATTGATGAAGTTTAGTGACTTTGCCAAGTGGGAACCTCGGTTTCATGCTCATTTGGGGTCTGTTCACCATGATTTCTAATATTGTCTAGATGAAGTTTATATGGCACCAATGATTGGTGATGATACTATAGGGTATACTCCTATGGCTGTTTCTCAATACTCACAAGAAGAGAAGAAAGCTTTAGAAATCGAGATAAAAGCCTATTCCACTCTTACTATGACATTACCCGAAAACATCTTTCATCAAGTGGGTAGTATCAAGAGATGTGCTTCTTTATTTCAACATCTACGTATGAGAAGTATGGGGAACACAGCTGAGAGTAAGAAAGTGATGCTCAAGTTTCAGTTTTGAAACTTTAATCTATTGAAGGGAGAAACAGTTGAAGAGATGATTACACGGTTTAATCATTTAATTGCTGAAATGGACAAGATGAAATTGGAAATTTCTGAGACTGATAAAATTGACACTATTAAGAGTGTGCTTCCAAGTTCTTACTCGATATTTCTAATGGTTTTGAAAGAGAATGACTATTCTTGAATGAAGACTTGACTGCACTTGAATTTTTACAAAAGATTGAAGCCAGAGAATACGATCTTAAGTGTCAAAAATCCTCCAAGGAAAGTCAAGATCCAGCTTTCTATGGTGGAAGTACGCCTCTTAGTTCAACGATCTCTCCAATAAATGCTTTTCTTACTCAAGCTGCAAGTGAAAAAGAATCAACTATGTTTAATGATACAAAAGTATGTTTTTACTCTGCTGGTAATTCTGGTGGTTCTAGAAGTTCAACTACTAATAATCCTTTTGCTTCATCACCTAGCATTAATATGAAGGAAGCTGAGCAAAACTTTGCTTTTCTGACAGCTTTAATTTCTTGATATGAAAACTTGGTAAGTAGTAAGATTGCCACAAGTGATTTAACTGATGAGGACTATGATCAGATAGATCCAGATGATTTGGAAATCATGGATTTAAAGTGGAACATGGCTATGATCGTCCGTAAAGTTAAAAGATTCATGCAAAGACCTGGAAAAGATCTTCCGGCTTTAAACAAGAAATTGGTTTTTGACAAGTTGAAAGTAAAATGCTATAATTGTCAAGAACTTGTGCATTTTGCAAAGGAATGTGATAAACCAAAGTAAGAATACACTGGTTCTCGTGGTCAACATCAAAATTCTTCTACACCACGACGTAGTGATGCTGAAAAGAAACCATCTTCTTCTACAACACAAGCGATGTTAGCAGACGGAAATGATTGGTCAAACGGTTACTATGTAATGATGCTCAAGCAAATTTGGCTATGTTTGGTTTACATAAATATTGTCAAGATGTAAGTGGAAGTGAGATGTCTTTTGATAATGATTCTGGATCTTATTCTGACGACTCTTGCGACAAGCCTCCAACAGTATTTGCTTGCATGGCCAAGATCAATGAGGTTAGTCATTCTATCTCTGCTACTTCATCTGTTAAAGTATCATGTGTTGATTGTGAATCTAACAAACCTAAGTTAGAAGCTTTGATAAATCAAAATGATAACCTTGTAAGAGAAATTGGTTCTCTAAAGGATACTTATCGACAATCTCTTGAATCTCAAATGAGATCTCGAGAAAAGATTGAAGCATTGTCGACAAGTAACCACGATCTCAAAGTTGAGTTATCTGTAAAAATGACGATTAATAACCAAAAGTTTCAAGAAATTGTGAAACATCGTTCAAAGATAACTGAACTTGAGAATGAGGTTCTTGAGTTGAAGAACAAACTGGGAAAGTTTAGAAATTCATCTTTTCTGTTGAATGAAATTATCGAAGTATCTGGTAAACAAAAGGATTCAAAGAAAGGAATCGGTTTTGTTGAAATTCCGCCACCTTTTCACAATGATTACAAAATTTATTCTTTTGCTAGAAAAGAAGAGGATTTGATTGAAAAAGAATCTGAGATTTTTGAAAAATCTAAACCAGTTAAAATTGAAAAAGAAACTGTTACCTCAAGTTATTCCTCAAAAACCTCATGTTAAAGTAACAAAGTCTTTGTTGAGAATGTCGATAAAGTAATTATCGAGGATGTGTTTGAACCTGAGATAATACACAAGAATAAGAATATCCATAGTTCTAATCATATTCTTTGTGAACCTCAAGAATTTGAGGAAGCAGTGTATGGTTCATTCAAGTCTCACATGAAAAAGGAAGAAGCGGTGAAAACTAAACCAGTAAAGGTAAAGAAGTCAGATAAACCAAAGATTTCTGATGAGGACTTAATGCGATTTATTAATCCTCCTAGTTCTAAGACTTCATCGGTTAGAGTTTTTAAGTTAAAAGGGATGGACACGATGTTCACAGAATAATATATTCCAATAAGTATCATTAAACCTGAATTTATTGAGAGTGTCTTTATCAATGAAACTTCACAGATTCAAGATCTTGAACGTCGATATGCTCAAGTGAAAACATCAGTTCCATTTGACCCATTGACTAAAGCGAACCAAGTTTTAAAACATGCTAATAAAATTCAATTTGTGAAGTTAACTGGGACATATACATTGAAAAGCTTCTCGAACTGTTCTAATTTAGATTTCTACTTGAAAAAGAAGTCTGAATTATCTGATGAGTTTGCTAAGAGCATGACCAAAAATGTGAGTCATCATCAAACTTCTGCGTCATTCGTTCCAACCACCTCTCAACATCATCGTGTAGACATGCGAAGCTGTTTTCTTTGCGTTATCAACGACCATTCTAATCCGGTTCCTTTGGTAAAAGAGATTCTGAAACGACCTGTCTCGGATGCTGATGACACTCATATTATGTTCTCGAATGTGAATCCTCGAAAGGTGATTCGTGTTAATGAGACTCATGGTCAAGTGAAACCCAAGTTTATTCCAACTACACCGTTATGCAAGAATAAGAATTCAAATGTGGTTCAAGCAGCTTACTTAAGACGAAAGTCTAGAAAGCCAGTAACTTATTCATAAGTGGCTGAACAACAGTTGAATTCTGTTAAAGTTAATGATCAAAGAGAAAACCAAAAGGTGCCCAAGAGTGAGGCCTGGGCTGCCTTTTTGAACTAATCATATTTATTTTGTGTGTAGGGTACATCCAAGACTATGTCTGGTGAAAACTGGATAATGGATAGTGGATGTTCTCGTCATATCACTGGGAATCTCGACCTATTAACCAACGTGAGAAATATTCAAGGGGGTTATGTTGCATTTGCTGGGAATTCTGGGGACATGATCACACAAGAGGGTGAAGTTTCAAATTGTCATATTACCTTTGAGAAAGTAAATTATTGTGATAAAGTGGATCATGACTTATTAAGTGTGTCGCAAATTTGTAATAAAAAGTACACAACGATATTTACTGACAAAGAATGTCTTATCTTGAAACCAGGTTATGTTATTCCCGAGGACATGGTTGTCATGCGATCACCACGATCGAATGATATTTATGTCTTAAACATGAGCTCTAAGGTATCCACATCGATCGAAACATGTTTTGTCTCAAAAGCAATCGAGAAAGACTCGATTCTATGGCATCATAGAATGGGTCACATACATTTTAGAAAGATGAATTATTTGATGGCTAATGATTTAGTAGAAGGTGTCTCGTTGAAGAATTTTAAATTACCCGATCACTGTGTTGCATGCAAAAAGGGCAACCAAAAGAAGAAGACACATCCCTCTAAATAATTAAATTCCATTAATACTACTCTTGAACGACTTCATATGGATTTGTTTGGTCCTGTGAATCGTGTGAGTATTTCTCAGGATTGGTATTGTCTTGTGGTGACTGATGATTATTCAAGATACTCATGGGTGTTATTTATGAACTTGAAAGATCAAACACCGGTTTTGGTACAAAACCTTATCACCAGATTGAATCACTTTACAAACAAAAGGTGAGGAGAATCCGAAGTGATAATGGTACTGAATTCAAAAACACTGTCTTGGATTTCTTTTGTATTCAAAAAGGAATACATCAGGAATACAGTGCACCTTATGTACCTCAATAAAATGGTGTTGTTGAACGAAAGAATCGAACCTTGATTGAAGCTGCACGTACAATGCTCGCTGATTCTAAGCTTCCCGTCCAATTCTGGAATGAGGCGGTGAATACAGCTAGTTATACTCTTAATCGGGTTCTAACCGTTAAAAGACTCAAAAATACAAGTTATGAGTTATTGAATAATCGAAAACCTAACTTAAAGTACCTGGAACCTTTTGGGTGTCCATGTACAATGTTTAAGAAGGATGCGGGTAAATTTGAAGAAAAAGCTATCGAAGGGTATTTCTTGGGATATGCATCTCCAAAGAAAAAGGTATTTAACTTTAAATCTGGTTGCGTTGAAGAGTGGTACCATGTGGACTGTCAAAAGTACACAACTCTTCCTCAAGGGAAAGGTCCCGATTGGATGTTTGACTATGATAGTTTATTTAATTCATTTACTCCATCAACTGAGCACATAGACGAAGACCTGGTTCGAGCATACTTTGAAGATCATTTGGAAATTCCAAGATTTTCAAGTTCTAATGATGTTGAAGCTCAACCTGATGCTCCAATTGAAGAACCACATGTTGCTTCTCAAGTTAATGCTGATAATTTATCTTCTTCTGATGATGATGATCAAGCTGAAGTTCAAGTTATTGACCTTGACAGTGATAATGTTTCATCTCCTGAACTTGGTGAACAATACACTAACTTATTTGATAATGTTGTTGTTCCTGAGAATCCCACTCTTCGGATTCATGGATATCATCCACAGGAAAACATCATCGGAGAACTTGATGTGGGCGTTCGTACACGTCATCAAGTTGCTTCGTCAAGTGATAATAACGTATTGTGTGCTTATACCGATTTACATTCATCGGGAATTGTAAATCTTGCAAAATTCACTTGCTTTCTATCTCAAGTTGAGCCAACGACGGCTCGTAAGGCACTTGAAGATCCTTCTTGGGTAGAAGCTATGCAAGAAGAATTACAGCAATTTGCACATTTGGGTGTTTGGGATTTAATAGACAAGCCTGCTAGATTCAAGAAGAGATTCCGACTAAGTAGGTATTTAAGTGTAAGATAGACGATCGAGGGGTGATTGTCAGAAACAAAGCACGTCTAGTGGTGCAAGATTTTCATCAGCAAGAGGGTATTGATTACACAGAGGTATATGCTCCAGTTGCAAGATTAGAGTCGATTCGAATCTTCCTGGCATATGCTGCTTATAAGAATATCAAGGTCTATCAAATAGATGTTAAAAGTGCTTTTCTCAATGGTGAACTACACGAGGAAGTGTTTGTTTTACAGCCTCCTGGTTTTGAAGATCCTGATTATCCGGACCGAGTTTACCGATTAAACAAGGCCCTGTATGGTCTACATCAAGCACCGAGAGCTTGGTTTGGCACGCTTGCCGACCATCTGACTGATAATGGCTTCAAATGAGGAACTGTCGACTGTACTTTATTTCATAAAACTGTTGGTGACGATCTTCTCCTAGTTCAGATTTATGTCGACGACATTATCTTTTGGTCAACAAACGACACGTTATGTAAGGAATTCGAGAAGTCCATGCAAACAAAGTTCGAGATGAGTTCGATGGGAGAGATGAATTTCTTTTTAGGGTTGCAGGTTCACCAGTCTAATAACGGAATCTTTATTCACCAGACTAAGTATGTGAACGACGTTTTGAGCCGATTCAAGATATCCGCCGGAAAAATCCCTTCTACTCCTCTTCCCGTGTGTCACAATTTATCACCGAATGAATTGGAGAATACCGTTGATCCTACCCTCTATCGTTCCATGATCGGTTCTTTAATGTATCTAACGGCTTCTCGCCCTGACATTATGTTTGCTGTTTGTCTGTGTGCTAGGTTTTAAGCAAGTCCACGAGTGACTCATCTAGCTGCGGTTAAGAGAATTCTTCAGTATTTGAGGGGAAATCCAGACATCGGGTTGTGGTACCCCAAGGATGATACTTTTGATCTTACTGCTTATTCAGACTCAGATTATGGAGGTTGCAAGATCAACTTCAAATCAACGACTGCAGGATGTCAATTCTTAGGAAACCGGCTTGTTTCCTGGCAGTGTAAGAAGCAGAAAACGGTCTCCACTTCATCCACCGAAGCTGAGTATGTTGCAGCCTCGAGTTGCTGTTCCCAGGTTTTGTGGGTATAACAACATCTCCGCGACTACGGTTTGAAGTTTCTTACTACTCCTATCTTGATTGATAATTCTGCTTCAATTTCTATCACAAAGAATCCTGTACAACATTCGAAAACAAAACATATCGAAATTCTATATCACTTTATACGGGATTGCTTTGAGAAGAAGTTGATTGAACTTGAGAAAGTACACACTGACTTTCAGAAAGCCGATCTGTTTACCAAAGCTTTTGATAAACGCGTTTTCATTTTTTGCTTGGTTTAAAAGGATTGAAGACCCTCGCTGATATCCTTAAACAAGGATGACTATCTTTATTTTATGTCATTTTTCTTTTAAAATTTATTTTGATTTTAGGGGGTGAAAATCTAGAAAATATAAAAAGATTGTATTTTTCGTTTGTATAGATAAAATCTAAAAACATTAAAAATTCCTAAAAATTAAAAAAAAAAGATTGCTTTCTTTTCATTAATATTTTCTTTTAAAATATTTTGAAAAACCAAAAACATTTTAAAATTTGAAAATCCAAAAAGAATGTATTTTTTAGTACCAAAAAGACTGTAAAGTTTATTTTGTTTATAAGAAAATTGAAAAAGACAAAAATACTGTGTTTTTAAAAGTATGTATAGAGAAAAACCAAAAAGATTTTTTCATGCGTTTGCTGAAAATTATGTCAATTATCTACATTTGAAGGGCATGTAAGTGTATATGTTTGGTCCTGACATTTACTTGTAAATGATTTGGTTAGCCATTTACCTGATAATGGAAAATAGTTGGGGCGTTCGTTATGCGTTTTTAGATTATTTTCTCACTGAAAATTATGTCGGTTATTTAAGTTTGTGAAGCATGCTTGCATGTTTTGGTCCTATTATTCATTTGTTGAATTGATAAAACAACCATTTATTTATAGACTGACGATTAAATTTATTTTTATTTTGTTTTTATGCTCCTCAAAATTTTGAGTTTATGAAGAAAAAAGAGAAAATGATGGTACATTGATTATCTTGACCCCAAATCCAGCAAAAAGTAAGCTTAAAAGACTGTGTGCTTAATTGCATTGGTGCATTAGTAGGTCTTAAAACAACCAAGTAGAGTAAAGTATGTGATATAAACATAAAGAAACGCCAAATTGAAAGGGGTGTTAGTCTCTAGAAAAAGTCTCGGTGAGGATGACAGAAATGTAATAACCTGTCATACTCAAGCCTTATACTTGTTTGATCAACCAAAAATAAAATAAAGCAAATAACAAGCTTTGAGGTTCTGGACACTGTGAGTCTTTATTCGGCTTAATCATCTGGGTATTCATATGCATGAATATTTCATTCGCTTTTAGAGCAAACCCAAAGTCATTAAACTTGATCACTGCTGTACCTAGTACAAATCCAAATTACTGACTTGATCAAAATTCGCTGTTAGTCATACATTGTTCCTCCCTTGCGCGCGTTTTAATACCATTAAGAAACGGACCCCAGGGGATACAATGTATGTAAGCCAACAGATGGACTGGTGCATATTCACTCATAGTAACAGAAAATCATTGCATTGCTCATAAACTTTTATAAAAGCAAATTTTGATCAACAATATAATGGTTTAAGTCAAGTTGGGGTGATATGGCAAAAATCAAATTAAGCTTGAACCGAGATTAGAGGCTGATAGTTACTGAAATTCTGTGCTATAATTGAACCAATTAATCATATCAAAAAAACACTTGAAAGTTTGTTATTAGATTTAAGTGGACAACAATACCAATGACCGACTTAACGCCAGTCGTAATATCGCTGAAATATAAAACTGTGATGGAAGGGCACTTTGGTCAATATGATTCTCCGCTCAAACTCAACAAAAACACAAAAAAATATGTACTGCTTTTGATAAATCATAGAAAAACACAAAAAGATTGTTCATTTTTTAAAATGTTCGGATACTTCCTTGTACATACATTCTTTAAAATTTTTACAAAATACCGAAAATATTATATTTTTCTTTCTTTACATATTATTTAATAATTTAAGTTATGTTTCGAAAACGTAAAACGTATTGTTAAAGTATTCAATTTATCGGGATAAAAAGGTTCTCGGTAATTCATTTAGGTTATATTAATCTTTATTTAATTCATTTAATTATTTAGGATAAAATTAAATAAATTTTTCATTCGTTAAAAGCTAATTCGTTAAGTATAGATAACGAACTAGGTGATTCTTTAGCGAACTAATTTCTAGTTCACTCACCTATTTCGCTTCCGCACTCTTTAACGAATCACTTCTACTTCGTTATATATATTTAACGAATCAAGACACGATTCATGTCTTGTTCGCTACTCTGACGTAACGAATTGGAATAATAAATTACTTAATTCGTTATTGAAAATTCAAACGAATCAGGTTGATTCGTACAAAGCGTGCCTAGGATAGTGTGTAAGGTTATATAAGACAGATACAAGAACCGTCCTTTCACTATTTATCATCTTCTTTCAACCTAAAGAAACCCTTTTCAAATTTTTTCTGAATTTTTCGACCTTTGATTTTCGAACTTTCAAGTATATCATTGTGTTGCTAAGGTATAGACGATCATATCTATGTTATTTTCGTCAAAAATGGTGTTATTTGAATAGAATAATTATGTATATTTCTATTTTAAGGGTTTTCCGAGTTTAAAACCCTAATTTATTTATGATATACGGTGTTTATATAGTTGATGCATAATCATTTGTGATCGGAATGCGATTCCGATACCCTTGGTTGACTTTAATCGATGTATGATTCTTGTTTGCTGGGTCGATTGGGTGTTTATAGTTTCGGAGTTTCTATACTCTGGTTCACCTAAGTTATTTCTTGGTCTTGAGGTTTCGGTTATGTGTTTAGTTATGTGTTTCTGAGTTCAATACATCTAAGGTTTCGGATTAATTGAAGCTAGGTTTGTGTGTTGACTGTTGGAGTTCATATTAATTTTGACTTTGACTGTATGGGTCAAAGATCAAGTCTAAATTCTTGACCATTCGTTAACCTTAGAGAATTGAAACTGCCACGTTTCCAATTCGTTAAGGAAATACATGAACTAGCTCAGCGAATCACTTTCTCAATGAATCAACATACGGATTCGCCAAATGTGTAACGAACTAGACTTTAGTTCGCTAATATTTATAGTTAATTCGCTACAGCTAATTCGTTATTGTATTTACTTGATTGTGAACAAGTCCATTCGTTAAATTTCTATAACGAATCAACTTGTAATGTTAACAAATGACATTTCAATATTTATTTAAATAAGTAATGTGACTTAATAAATTATTAAGATATGTTTGATTAACTATGACATATACAATTGAACACACCATCTAGAGATACATAGTTATATATACACATGTTATCTATATCACCACATGACTTATACTTGCTTAACTTCTATTCAGAAAAATGGCTGATCAAGTGAATCAAGATCCACCAATTGCTGATCAAGGGTAGCAAGACCAACCACCACAAGAGCAACCACCTCAAGAACAGCAGGGAGATGTTGTTTTATTACCTTATGATCCAAAACACAATATCTGTGCTTACATTGATCAAGATATTGCTGACGTTGATGTGTTCGGAGACTTGTTAGCATTCTTAAGACGCTCGGTGATACGTTATGCAATCACTGCTCGACCTAAAGTGTATCTGAGTATTATTAGGAAGTTTTGGGATACTGCTGAGGTTGTTGAGGTGGAGAACCACATTAGGGCCACAATTAATCAAACTGATATTACCATTTATGCGGGAGTGGTTCGCCGGGTGCTTCAATTTGATGACAATGATTACTATCCAAGTGATTTTGACAAGCAGTTGATCAAGGGCTTGTTTACTCGTCTGCGATATGGTGGGGGTATTGATGACTCTATGCTGAACAAGAATGGCTTATGTCCACCATACAAATATCTTCTCCATGTCTTAATTCATTGTATGAGTGGTTGTTGTGATGGTTTTGATCAATGCAAGAGTAGTATACAGTCAACCTTCATTGCTCTTATTCCCAACAAGCTGTTTAACTACTCTGAGCTAGTTTACGATCATCTGAAAGAACAAGTTCAGCAAACACTTCAAAACAAGAAATTTTTAATGTATCCTCGCTTCCTACAGCTGATCATTCAAGACTTAATTCTTAATTTAGCTATTGATCAAACTCAGGTGAATGATGTGCTTCCTATGGAACACATGAAAGCTGATACCGTTCATAGAATGTTGATTTATAGGAAGGGGAAGCCAGCGGATAAACGACTGATTGGACATATCATTAATTCTAATTATGTATGTCCTTCCGAGGATCGTTGGATTCATGATGATTCAGATTCCGAGCGTGAGGAAGGAGAAGGTGGGAACGATGGTGATGATGGAGATGATGGTGGTAATGAAGGTGGAAATGGTGGTAATGGTGATGCAGCTCTTAAAGAGCAACAGGCTGCAGTTGAAGCTGCATTAGCTGCCACTATTGCAGCTCAACGAGAAAGAAAGAGAAAAGGCAAGAAAGTGGCAACTGGTGAGCCATTAAAGAAGAGACGTGTATCTGCTGGGGCTGGTGTAATCATCGGTGTGCCACCACCTCGTCAAACAACGCCTCAACGCCCGGTAGTGCCGCTTACAACTAGCACTCCGGCGATGACTTTAACAACGACGATGGTTCCCCATGAGCAGTTGGGCATGATTCCCCAATCAGCTTTAACTGAAATACCTTTACCGACTGCTACAGTGGCTACAGTTCTTCCAACAACGTCTATGAGGCCTCCTCCTCCTAGTGATCTCTCATTTATGAGAATTACAAGGCCTCAAGGTCCAATCCAACCAGTTCATCCATCCTTGTATGCTTTGCCACCAAATCGTCAGACATACATGCTTTTAAATCTTTTGCATTTGTATGAGAACCTGATGTCTCCTGATCGGTTGAATCAAGAACGCTTAATGGAGAATTAGAAGAAACTAATCAGTTATGTTTCTTTCTGTCAAAAAGAAACTAAGGCCCTACGTGAGATTGTTGAGTCTCAGGGGGTAAAACTTAAAGAACAAAAGGACCTGATCTTGCAATTAACTTGCAAAGATGATGCTTTAAATAAGATCAAGAATGATGAGGAAGATTCTGATGATGATGATGAGTTTGGTGCTGGTGGTGAGCCTAAACAAACTCAAGACCCAGCTTCTGGTGCGGGTACGAGTTCTGTTGATGATTCAGACAAACAGATTGTCGTTTATCGTGATTATTCAGCTGCCAAACCAATTGAGATGATTGAAGCTGACACGGTAATATTTATGGATGGAAAGGGGGTGATTAGGAGCATGGTGAATGATAATGAAATTGAAGTTGGTGAGTTCGTTGATAGGTCTCTAACACGAGAGCAGATTTCGATACTGCTAGGGTTAAATGATGAACAATTAACCGTGTTAGAGACAGAGCCAGATGTTGAGGTGTTGAATGAGGAAGGTTTAACAGATGACCCGTCTATTCAAATGAATACGGAGTTTATTTATGAAGATGAGGATGTTGAGATGGAAGACGTCACTGCTGAGGAGTATCCTGACTTGTATCAACACACAAACGTTGATCAAGGTGCTCTGGTATTTAATGAGCAGACTTTTAAAGCAGCAGAGGATGATCTGGAGAAGATAACTAAGGGAAATAAGATTGTGGATACTCGCTTTGGCTCAATTGTGAACCCAACTGATGCTGATATTGCTAAATGGTTCAGACATAAAGCTGTGGGTAAGATTATCAAGGCCTATCGATAGGTTGATCAAGAACGGAAAGACATAGCAGCTGCATGGGTCAAAGAAAACCAAGTGACTTCCTTCAAGACTGTATCCAAGGTTCATGGTGATATCGTCTCATGGCTATATGATTCCGAGCTTAAGGTATGTATAGTTAAATGGGAAAAGGGAGTTCAGTACTACGAGAAGATAATGGACATTCTTACACTACCGCGTTGGGATGTCCGTACCCTCACGAGGCATCCATTTATCAATCGTGGTGGCAACCGGACAGCTGAGTGGTTTCATCAACACTTGCTGTTCGAAGTCAATCATGGGTTCAAGTTTTTCAAAGCCCAAGTCCCGAGACGTAAACGTATTGACGAGATTGATCCAAGGACTGGCTGGAAGAAACTTGTCCTTAAAGTAAAGCCTCCGAAGACGATGAAACGAGTGCCGATGAAGACGATGCACCAACACATGCATCACTCGTTCAACCGCTGGTACTATGACAATCGTACGGGCGAGGCCGTCATTGTACTTGGTAAAGGACTGAAGACTGAGCTTATCAAGATAATCGATCTGATGTGGTTGGTTAATTTATCTGAAACAGACAATGACGTGTTACATAGGAAACAGCTTTTGATCGAGCGCAATGAAGACTACGACCTGGCTTTGCAATTCCAACGTGTTGTGCGTGTTTGTCATGAAAATGGAATTCATAGGTGCAGAGACTGGCAGTCCAAGCGCTACAAGTAACTTAAAGACAAAAAGCTCAAGACGAGGGGGTGTCTGTTAGTGCACAGTTTTGCCTCTTGAGTCTTTGTAATTATCGTTAACGTATTTATTTTATGTTTAATGTAATAAACAATTTAAGTTATTCTCTAGTTATCTAAATGTAATATCTAGTTCGCTATAGTTGTGTAGAGAACTAAGACTTAAGATTATTCCCTCCTGATTCGTTAGGGGAGTTAACGAATCTGGAGGTGATTCGTTAGTTTATTTTGTTATTCCTGATTCGCTAGGGAACGTTAGCGAACCAGACCTATCTTCTATATATAGTGAACCCATGTTCACGTTTTAAGTTAAGTTTTGAGTTAATTAATGAAGTGTTGTCCAATTACTCTCTCTCTCTCAATCTTCATCTTAATCTTATACTACTAATATATATTGATAATACATATATACACATATAACACTTAATCATACATAATTATGAGCTAGATCTATATTAAGGTGTTAATCTATTATATTCAGATCTGAGATCTGTTATTGTTATTGTTACTCGATTGATACACCGGGTTCCAACAGTTTGTATTGATTACCGGAGATTAAATGATGCTACTCGCAAAGACCACTTCCCGTTGTCGTTTATTGATCAAATGTTGGAGCGTCTCGCAGGTCAGCAATTTTATTGTTTTCTTGATGGTTTTTCAGGTTATTTTCATATTCCAATCGCACCGGAAGATCAAGAAAAGACGACTTTTACGTGTCCGTATGGCACATATGCTTATCGTCGCATGCCGTTTGGGTTATGTAATGCTCCGGCTACCTTTCAGCGTTGTATGGTGGCAATTTTTCAGGATATGATAGAGACGTCCATGGAGGTTTTTATGGATGATTTTTCGGTGTACGGTAATTCTTTCTATCATTGTTTGGGTAATCTTGAAAGGATGTTGAAGAGATGTATTGAAACAAAGTTAATGTTGAATTGGGAAAAGTGTCACTTTATGGTGACGGAAGGCTTAGTTTTGGGTCATAAAATTTCAAGAGATGGTATAGAGGTGGATCGGGGCGAAGATTGACATGATTAGTAGGCTTCATCCACCAACAAATGTCAAAGCTATAAGAAGTTTTCTTGGTTATGCGGGTTTCTACCAGTGGTTTATTAAAGACTTTTCAAGGATTACCCGCCCGATGACCCGTTTATAGAGAAAGATGTCCCTTTTGTGTTTGATGAAGATGTTCAAGAGGTGCATTGAAACGAAGTTAATGTTGAATTGGGAAAAGTGTCACTTTATGGTGACGGAAGGGATAGTTTTGGGTCATAAAATTTCAAGAGACGGTAAAGAGGTGGCTCGGGTGAAGATTGACACGATTAGTAGGCTTCCTCCACCAACAAATGTCAAAGCTATAAGAAGTTTTCTTGGTCATGCGGGTTTCTACCGGCGGTTTATTAAAGACTTTTCAAAGATTACCCACCCGATGACCCGTTTATTAGAGAAAGATGTCCCTTTTGTGTTCGATGAATATTGTTTGAAGGCGTTCAAGTTTCTGAAAGATCAACTTGTAAGTGCTCCTATTCTTGTGTCACCTGATTGGAATTTACCTTTTGAGCTCATGTGTGATGCGAGTGATTATGCGGTTGGAGCTGTTTTGGGGCAAAGGCGTGATAAACATTTTCACCCTATTTATAATGCGAGCAAGACTTTTAATGATGCCCAAGAGAACTACACCACCACCGAAAAGGAACTTTTTGCCGTTGTGTTTGCATTTGACAAGTTCCGGTCTTTTCCCGTACTTTCAAAGACCACCGTTTTTACCGGTCATGCAGCTTTACGTTTTCTCTTTCACAAGAAAGACGAGCCCCGTCTCATACGGTGGATTCTTTTACTTTCTGAGTTTGATATAGATATTAAAGACAAGAAGGGGACGGAGAATGTTGCGGCAGATCATCTTTCTCGTTTAGAAGATCCAAAGAGAAAAGAGATTCGCGAAGAAGAAATTGGTGATAGATTTCCGTATGAGTCGATTGATTTTGTTACGGCCGAAAAGCAAGGTTTGCCATGGTTCACCAATTTTGCTAATTTTTTATCTACGGTCCTTGTGTTGAAAGGGATGACTACTCAACAAAAGAAGAAGTTTTTCCGGGATGTTATCGGTATGTTTGGGACGATCCTTTCCTTTTCAAGATTGGTGGTGACCGAATTCTTAGAAGATGTGTGTCGAAAGAAGAAGGATTGAATATTTTGAAGCATGTTCATGAAGGTTTAACGGGAGGTCATCATGGAGCGCATGCCACAGCTCAAAAGGTATTTGATTGTGGTTTTTATTGGCCATCGGTTGTAAAAGATGCGGTGGAATTTGTTAAGCCTTGTGACGCTTGTCAACGCACCGGAAATATTTCATCAAAGAACGAGATGCCTGAAAACCCCATAAAAACTCTTGAAATTTTTGATGTTTGGGGCATCGATTTTATGGGACCATTCCCCGTTTCCGGTGGTCACAAGTATATTTTGGTGGCGATAGATTATGTTTCAAAGTGGGTTGAAGCCCAAGCATTGGCCACAATTGAAGTTTTTAAAGAAATTGTTCACTCGTTTCGGAACTCCACGGGCGATTATTAGTGATCGAGGTACTCATTTTTGTAATTCCGTCATGGAGAAAGCATTAGCTCGTTATGGAGTTACTCATCGCACCTCTACTTCTTACCATCCTCAAACGAATGGTCAAGTCAAGAATGCTAATAGAGCGGTGAAGAGAATTTTAGAGAAGAGGGTTGGGATAAGTCGGAAAGATTGGTCGGAGAAGTTGGATGACGAGCTGTGGGCATTTAGAACCGCGTACAAGACACTGTTGGGTACTACACCATTTATGTTAGTTTACGGTAAAGCATGTCATCTTCCCGTTGAGTTGGAGCATCGGGCATTTTGGGCGTTGAAGACGGTAAATTTTGATCTTACTGAGGCCGCAAGTAAGAGGTATTTTCAAATTCATGAGTTAGAGGAGCTTCGTGATGCGGCGTATTCTCGATCATTGAATATCAAGGAGAAGACGAAAGTGTTGAACGATCGACGTTTAAAGGGAGGTAAAGACTTCAAGAAAGGTGATAAAGTATTGTTATATAATTCTTGTTTGAAGTTATTTGCAGGTAAGCTGAGATCCAAGTGGACGGGACCGTATTTGGTGAAATAAGTATTCCCGTATGGAGCAGTGGAGTTAAAGAATCCGGATAATGGAACTTCGTGGAAAGTAAATGGCCATCATCTAAAGCATTATCTTGGAGGGCCGGAGGATTCAAACAAGGTGGAGGAAACTCCCCTCGATCCATCGAACTAAATCATCGAAACGGGTTCTTGAGTGAAAACTCAAGTGTAGAGTTTGTATAATTCATTTAGTTTATTTTCGTTTCATTGAGTCACTAACTTTAGGTTTTTGTAGTTTTATTGCATCGTCGAGTCATTGCAAGAAACCATCACCAACAAAACGAGAGGTTTTATGAGGATTCGAAAGATGCCAGGTAAATTTTGCACGTAAAATTAATATAAAATGGGAATAAGAATGAGTGGGTAATTTTCTATAAAATTTTTCCTAAGGCAAAAAGAGGCTCCAAACGTCCAAAACTTTCTGTTAAGGGTGCCCGTCGCGCGCGCGACGGGCTTTATTTTTCCATCCGCGTGACGCCGCAAACAAAAACAAAAAAAATAACATAAAGCAACGCCTAGGCCCTGCGCGACCAGAAGGAAGCTGGGCCTCCGCGCGGCGTGGCGTCCCACTGCACACCATATCCGATTTTTTTTAATTTTTACACCATATTATGTTAAGTTTTCATTTTTTTTCAAAAACCCCTCTTCCCCCTCCAAGAAACCTAGCCGCTAATAACCTTCTTCTTCACCATAATACACCAATTTTTCACCATTATTTTCAAATTAAACCCTCAAATCACTTTCCTATCACCCTAACACCATAATCCACTATCAATTTTAACCTAAAACTCACTAAATCTCTCACTTGCACACACTTTATTTCTTCAATTTTTGCAAGTTCATCTGGGTTTTTACACTTCTACAAGGTATGATTTATTGTAATTTTTGTATATTTTGTGTATTCTAATGTTAGTTTTAGCTTAGGTTTTGCTAACTTTGTTGTTAGGTTTTGTTCAAGTAAGTTGTTTAGGTTAGTTGTTGGGTGCGGTTTGGTAAGGGCTGGCAGTTTCGTTGAGATTTTGGGTGCGGTTGGTTGGGTTGGACTATGTTGAAAAATTGTTTTTTGGTTGCGGTTGGGTTGTCGGTTTGGGTTTAAACGAGTTTATCTAGCGTTGGAATTTGGTTTGAGATGTTGAACTTTGTTGTTTTAGTAGTAAAAACGAGCGGAAAACCATTTTTATGCAATATATATTTTTCCAAAAGTGTGTTTTTCGCTCGTTTTCGACTCAATTTTTCGGGTTGTTGGCACTTGGGTTTATTCGGACAATTAAAGTTCCGGGAGGAGTTGATGTTTGTTGAGTCGGTAAGAATGTTTTCGGATTTATAAGCTAGTAAAAGTCCTAAAAATATTGGTTATCCGTTAGCTTTTAAGTAAATAATTAAGCCACTCGCACTTACTTTGAGTCAGTTTAAAGTGTTTTGTAACCCGAACTTCCAAATTTTATTTTATTTTCAGTTTTTGTTTAAAAAAAAAAATAAAATAGAAAAAAATAAAATAAAATAAAAAATCCGAAAATTAAAAAAATAATTTTTTTTTATTCTTTTTAGTTTATTTACTTACTCCCATGTTTTTTTGCTTGTTTAAATGTGTTTAGATGTCAAAAGAAGCGGGGAAGCGTAAACGAGGTCCGGCTGCGCTACCGCGAGGCGAGTCAGAACCGATTATTCCAGTGGACCCGAGGGCTCGGGTGATTGAGTACCAACCCGGATCGATTGTGTATAAAAGAGCTCCAACCATTAAGAAAAGTTCATTACTTAAGTTTGACGTTGATTCTCAAGAGTATGATCAATTATGCAAGTTAATAAATTCGGATATTCTCATGTTCAAGACGATTAATTGGGATTTAGTGGATTCGGTTAGTCAAAGAGGGAGGATTGAAAGGTTATTGGGCCCGAAATTTTTGGCCATGTTAGATTTAAACGAACCGCAATATCACGAGCTGACACTGGAATTTCTGAGCACGTTTAAATACAAAGATGGTAAGTTTGCTCAGTCAAATGCGGTGTCGTTTTCTTTGGGAAGGCAGTTGTAAAATATGACTATCGCACAGTTTGCGGTAGCAAGCAGTTTTTATACGGATGAGGAGGTGAGAGAGCCGGGGTTTGTGATGGTTATTCGGGGTGCGTTTATGAATAAGAACGATGTGACTTTCGGTCAAGAAGAGTTGGCTACTTTTTGGAACAAAATTTCTATTTGTTCGTTTTCGGGATCGAATGTGGCTTCGGATATTCGGGATCCCGTGCTTCGGTTTATTCACCGGGTTTTGGTTAATACTTTGATTGGTCGCGGTTCGGGCGACAATAAAGTAAACTGGTTGGATATTTTTTCTTGCTGGCGATGGTTGATCAGGTTCCGATAAAAAATAGGTCAAAGTTGGGTGTGTTTGATAGGTTTAAACCAGAAATTATGAGATATTTTTTTTCTTTTGGCGTGGTCGTTTCATCGGAAGAGACGTGGGGGAACAAAAAATAGGTCAAAGTTGGATATGGGCCCATACATTACACGAATTACTAGATATTTGGGTGTGTTTGATAGGTTTAAACCAGAAATTATGAGATTGGGAACCAGAAGAGAGTTTTTGGAGGTTAATGATTTGAGAAATGCGGGAATTTTGAAGGTGTCTGACCCGTTAGCGTGGGAGGATGTTAAGATGGGCCCACAGATTCATCCACCAGCGAGGACCGCGGCTGTTGCGGCTATGAGAACCTGCTTACCGACATGGCACTAGAGGACGCTTCACAGATCAGAGAGACTGGGTGCTCAGTTCCCGGTCAGAGAGCCTCGCCCCGCGGATATTTCTTTGGATTCATTATATGACCGGATGGAGTCCGGTTTTGATCAGATCAGGGGGTATGTGACGGAGCAGCGGGACGATTTGATGCAGATTATTAAAGAACAGCTGAGGTTGATAGAAGCGAACCAGAGAAGGCAGGATGAGCACATGAGATATATGATGACTGCACTGAGGATTGGGTTGCCTGCTTCTCTTCGACAGCCGGACGTTGCGGGTACGAGCGGGTCGAGTGCCCCAGGTGGTTCAGGGTATGGTCATGGAGTACCTTTTTATGGGCCGGGTCATCCGAAATTTGATAATGCTGAGCCATACCACATTCTTAAGAGGGAGTCAGAGGACGGAATAGACGAGGATTGAGTTAGAGTTGACAATCTGACATGGGAGTTTATGTTTTTATGATGTTTTTATTTTATGATGTTTTTGTTTTTATTTGGTATGTACGGATATTATTTTTAGACTTTTGGTTGGGTTGGCAGGTTGGGAGTTGGTGGACGATGAAAACTTATAAGTAACCTTTATTTTTTAGATGTTATTTTTTATGTTACTTAGGTTTGTCGAGAGGAGTGACCGAGTCCGTTCAGGAAGAGAGAATGAGTTACCATTTCATGTTGAGCGGTCGGTGAGGAGAGCACCCATGGAAATAGACTGACACATTGACAGTCTCGCATATTACCAGCTAAGTCTTTTCCATTGTACTTTGTTTTTATGTTTTTTTTTTATTTTTATGTCTTTGTTTTTATTTTTAGGTTTTGTGCTTTTTATTTTTATAATTTTAGTTTTGTTTTAAATTTTTGAGCCGTGTTTCCCGTGCCCGCATTGAGGACAATGCAAAATTTAAGTGTGGGGATGGGATACAAGTGTTTCAACTAATTTTAGTTTTGTTTTCATTTTCGTATTTGAATTTAAAAAAAGTTGAAAAATGTTTTAATAAAATGTCCCTTGAGTCTAGTTTTTGTTGCGTTAAAGTGGGAGATGATGATTTTATAGGAAATTGGTTTTTCAAACTACTAATAATATGAGATAAATAAAAGAAAACGCACTTAACTTGGATGTGTCGGTAGGCTCAGCCTTGAAAATGAAAGGGCAATTTGATAAAATGGTTAAAACGGAAATCTTTTGTGGGTAAAGCGTTTTGTCCGTGCAGGATAAGTAATGAAAGGTCGGGCCATACTCAAGCCTCAAATTTTGGTATGAAAAAAAGTGAAAATGTTAAAAATTTTAAAAATCTGAATACGTTATCATATGATTCTTGGGTAGGTTTAACGTTAGAGTATGCCGTGTAGCCTGCGATATAAATTTAAAACTGTTAGTTTAGTGTTTTACACCTCATCAGCGTATGGTTTTATAACCTTAAATCTTGTATTGATGGGATGCTTCGGGTCCGGAGACCATGGGTCTGTATGTAATCTATTCATCTGGGTATTCACAATTCCTAAGTTGTGGATATTTAAAAAAAAGCCAAAAAGAACAAACCTTATAAGTCTATTAACATGATCACAAGAGTACAAAAGTACAAATTCACTACAGACTTGATCATCCACGTTGTTAGCCATGTGGGGTCCCCTTGCTCGCGTCTCATTACCATTAAGAAACGGACCACAAGGGACACGCTACATGTAATCCCTACAGATGAAATTTTGCATGCTCACCTATGGTGATGGGTTCGGGGTATTGCTTGATAACGGGGGTATGACATGTTGTGGGGAACACTAGCTATAAATTAATTGAACCTTAATCTTATCTAATGGCTGCTTGGTAGACTTTGATGCTTAAGCTTAGGTGGATAAACAATACCCTTGATCGTCTTAACTAGTCATGAAAAAAAAAATAGAGCAACAAAAGTTTTAAATCTGCTAATTTTGAGATTTAACTCAAGTTGAGGTGGTCAGGTCCGGTAAAAGCTGAAAATAAACGGGTCTTAATTGTGTAAACCACTGAGTACTATTATTGTCGGATCTTATTTGTCCTGGTAAAGATTAAGGAATGGGTTTAAGTGGACAACAATATCGGTGATCGCGTTTTTTGCGTTTTTCTGAGCTTCAAAAATTAACCTATATGTTTGTTAGACTGTAATTTTCCAATTCTGATCCAACTGCATCAAACTTTTTCAGGGACGAAAAAAGAATAAGAGTGGGGATATTTGATATAACGCTAAATATTTATGTTTCCCGTGTATATTTTAATTAGTATTTTAATTTTTTTTGTTTGTTTTTAGCCAAGATTTGTATACTACTAACGTTTTTGTGTGTCGTAGGTTCCGGGAGTTGATCATGATTAAAAAGGGCGAAAAACGAGCTAAAACGAGCCGAAACGGAGATCCGGAACACGTCAGGAAAGTGCTAGAACAAAGAACCGGTCTGACCGGCCCCTTATATGGAGCACATCGCGCCGCGCGGAGGGGTGTCTAAGGCCCGTCGCGCGGCGCCTAGGGGTTGCTGGGTGGATTTTATTTTGTTTTTGCTTTGAGTTGGGCCCTGTTTTGGGTATTTAAACACCTTTAACTTAAACCTTACATAACCTGAAAGCCACCAGCCGAATTGGAGAGTTTTTAGAGCTATCTTACGAGTCTTGTGGTGATTTTGAAGGCAAGAGAACATCTAGTGAAGAGCTAGATGTTTAAGATCGAAGAATACGGGTTTTATCGCCTTTAATCTTTCGTTCTTTATTATTTCACCATGTTTTCAGTTTTTATTACTTTGTTTGATTTAGACTTTAAGATGCTAGGCTAAATTCCATAAACTACCTAGGTCGTGATGAACCTTAGTTCGGTTTGATTTTATTTAGATTTCATTTTGTTATGGATTTTATGTTCTAAGTAAACTATTGAGTTTGATTTAATTAATGCGTATGATTGCTTGGTTTTGTTTACTTAAATTTATAGTTTCACATCACCCTTGTTGATTGTTTCATAGGATAGGGTTTTGTTAGGTCATTTACTGTGTATTCTTGACTAGTTTGTGATTGAATTCGAATAAGATCATAGACACAATAAAATCAATTAAACAGATAAAAGTGAGCTGTTAGTCTAAAAAGCTGTAAGGTGATACTATTAATAGATCTTTGCTTGTTAGGATTGCTAGATTTAGTTCTTCGTAAGGAGTCCGTCTAGGTTTGATTGTCAGCTTAGTCTATTAAGTTAATTGAGTATGCTTTGCTATCTTTGAATTCCGCGCTGTAAGGTAGGATTTCCTCATAAAGATACTTAGACATATGCGATTAAATAACCGTAAGGAAGTTTAATATAAAACTTGTGAGTCTTAAAACATGTTAGAAATCCATAGGCGTCTTCTTGAAATTCAAGGGTCCTGTTCGGGTTTTCTGTCAAAGGTCTATTTTATGATCCTAGTTCCATAACTTGAGTTTTCCATTTAATTAATAACCGTAACTTTGGGGATTCTAGCCTGGGTAGTTATCTTCATCATCTGAATTAATCAAAGTTTTCTAAATTGTTTATTAGTTTAAAGTAATTAGGGTTAAGGTTTAAGTTTAATTAATTAATTAAGTTGAAGGTTATGATTATGTTTTATTATTATTATAATAATTAGGGTAAGGTTTTAATATTTTATTATTAGTTTTATTATTAGTTAATTTATTAGTTAATTATTATTAAGTTTTAATTATTAGTATTGAATTCCCCCTCAAATATTATTAATAAATAGTCGCGTCTTATAGTTGAGTCTAATTTGCTTTCGTAATTTATAGAGTCTCGTGGGTTCTATATCCGGACTTACTTAGCTGTACTAGAGTCGGCCGGTTCACTTGCCGGTTAGTAGTTTAAGGGTCTAGTGTATTATTTAGTGTCTAGATTAGAATAATTTTAGTTAATAATTATTTGTCTACTTCAAGCACATAAGCGACTACATTAACTTTTCCAGGATGGTACTTAATATCGCAGTCGTAGTTCTTTATCAATTCTAACCACCTTCTCTGCCTCATGTTTAATTCCATCTGCTCGAAGAATTACTATAAACTTTTATGATCCGTGTAAATAGTACACTTAGGGGTTGTTTGTTTACATCTGAATGGAACCATTCAGATGTAAACATCTGATTCATTCAGACTTCAGATTGTTTGGTTCCAAACAGAAAAACATCTGAATGGTTAAAACTAGGTCTGAATCATTCAGACTTATTGTTGTTGCTGAATGGGATAGAGGTTCATTCAGATCTTACTCATTCTGATATGAATGAACCAAACCTCCCCTTAGTACCATACAGATAATGTCTCCATATCTTGAGAGCATGCACTACTACTGCTAGCTCTAAATCATGTGTCGGATAAGTACTTTCGTGAACTTTCAATTGTCTAGACGCATAAGCTATAACCTTCCCTCGTTGCATCAACACAC
Source organism: Bidens hawaiensis (assembly GCF_021521415.1). Classification (NCBI taxonomy): domain Eukaryota; kingdom Viridiplantae; phylum Streptophyta; class Magnoliopsida; order Asterales; family Asteraceae; genus Bidens; species Bidens hawaiensis. Next base: position 245,968 of record NW_027495349.1, on the reverse strand, counting down.
AACCTAACCCACGATGCGAAGCATCAGTACAAACAACCAAGTCCTCGTTACCATCGGGTAAAGCGAAGATTGGAGCTTGCATGAGTCGTTTCTTTAATTCCTTTAAAGCTTCTTCTTGAAACTTACCCCAACTGAATACTACAGACTTTCGGGTCATACCGGTCATTGGTGCAGCTATCTTGGAAAAGCCTTCGATGAATCTTCTATAATAACCAGCGCCTAAAAAGCTTCATATATCAGTCGGGTTTTGCAGAGTCTTCCAATTCGTTATCGCCTCAATCTTAGCTGGGTCCACGGTAATCCCTTCAGGATTGATCACGTGACCTAGAAACTGCACTTCTCGCAACCTTAACACGCTTTTCGGAAAGTTATAGTAAAACTTCTCTTCCTTAAAAACCTCCAGTACTTCCCTTAGATGTTCAGCAGGATCGAACTCACTCTTTGAGTAAATCAATATATCGTCAATGAAAACGATAACTGACTTATCCAACATTGGCCAACACACCCTATTCATCAAATCCATAAACGACGCAGGAGCGTTTGTTAGACCGAAAGACATCACAAGGAACTCGTAGTGTCCATACCGTGTCCAGAACGATGTTTTAGGGATGCCTGCTTCTTTCACTTTTAGCTGAGGATAGCCTGATCTGAGATCCATTTGGGAGAACCAACTCGCACCTTGCAGTTGGTCAAACAAATCATCAATCCATGGCAACGGATGTCTATTCTTCACCGTAAGTTTGTTCAACTCACGATAGTCTATACACATTCTCATACTTACATCCTTCTTTTTAACAAATAACACCGGTGCGCCCCATGAGGAAATGTGAACTCTCGGATCTATCTCATATTTAAGATCTAATAACGATTACGGATCTAGTTCATTGTTGCTCTTATACGTTATATGTTATATATATATATATTAGTATTAGTTGTATAGATATTTGTATGTATAATATAAGATGATTAATTAAGATGAAGCTTGAGAGGAAATCTGGACGGCATTTCGTTAATCTTAACTCAAAACTTACATTAAACAGTCGACTACACCACTATATATAGAAGATGGGTCTAGTTCGCTACATTCCGTAACGAACTAGCCACCCACTTCGTTACAATACATTTAACAAATAATCTTAACAAAACACCCCCTGATTCGTTAAACATCCTTAACGAATCAGGAGGAACTTAACTTAAGGTCTAGTTCATTAAACATCTTTAACGAACTAGATATGTCCTTTAACAAACTAACTTAAATATAAATAACTTTTACATTAGATAAACAATAAATACAAAAAGGATAAATACAAAGACTCGAGACGCAAAACCATGTACTAACAGACACCCCCTCGTCTTGAGCTCTTTGCCTTTAATTTACTTGAAGCGTCTTGTCTACCAATCTCTGCAGCTGTGTATACCATGTTCATGACACACACATTGCTCGGTCATAGTCTTCACGACACTCTATCAATATTTTATTCTTAAATAGCACGTCATTTTCGGTCTTCGTTAAATTCACAAGCCACATTGGATCAATGATTTTTATCATCTCGGTCTTTAATCCTTTACCCAGCACAATAACGGCCTTGCCAGTTTGGTTATTGTAGTACCAGCGGTTGAAAGATAAATACATGTGTTGGTTCAATGTCTTCACTGGCACACGCTTCATGGTCTTTGGCGGCCTTACCTTAAGAACCAACTTCCTCCAACCTGTCCTTGGATCAATTTCATCGATACGCTTCTGTTTAGGGACCTGTGGGAACTTAAACCCATGATTGACCTCAAACAACAGATGTTTGTGAAACCAATCTGCATGTTGAACTCCCCCACGGTTTATAAAAGGACGATACGCCAAAGTCCGCACGTCCCATCTTGGTAGCGAAAGAACGTCAGTAATCTTCGCATAATACTGAACGCCCTTCTCCCATTTGATAATACATACATTTAAATCAGAATCAAACAACCATGAGATAATATCACCTTGAACTTTAGATACAACATTGAAGGAGGTCATTTGATTTGCTTGAGCTCGAGCGACAGCTTCAACTTTCTGTTCTTTATCCATATACCGGAATGCCTCAATAATCTTACGAGAATTCTTGTACCGATGAGCAAACCATTTATGAATGTTAACAACAGATGGATCGGGCTTTGAATCAAATCTCGTATCAACAACATGCTTGCCCTTGGAAGTCTTCTCCATATGGTCTTCTGCTGCTTTGACCGTTTCCACAGTAAATATACGAGCACCCTGATCAATATTAGTGTGTTGAAATAAATCAAGGTATTCCTCAACAGTTATGTCCTCGATCTTCACTTCCTCATCCTCATTAATAAACGTCGTACTCGTCTCAAAAGTCGGTTCATTTAAGATTTCTTCATCATTTTCAACCTCCATGTCATCCTCAGCCTCTACACGGCTAATTCATCATCATTTAGACCAAGCAGAATAGAAATCTGCTCTCGTTAGTGACCTCTCAACAAACTGTCCTTCCTCAATCTCATCCGCATTAACAATGCTTCTAACAACCCCAGCACCATCAACAAAGATGACAGTATCAGCCTCGATCATCTCAATGGGTTTAGCAGCTGTAGTATCATGATAAGCGATGATCTGTTTTTCTGAATCACGTACCAGCACCAGAAGCTGAGCCGTGAGTTTGTTTAGGCTCACTTCCTCCAATACCCAAAGCATTTGGGTCTTCTTCATCGTTTTTGAGATTTTTCAGTTCATCATCCTTGCATGTCAGTTGCAAGATAAGATCCTCTTGCTGTTTTATTTTCACCCCTGAGACTCAACAATCTCACGGAGGGCCTTTGTCTCCTTTTGACAGAAAGATACATAATTGACATGCTTCTTTTGGTTCTCCAACATGCGTTCTTGATTCATTCGGTCAGCAGACATTTTATTTTCATACAAATGGAGTAGACTCAAGACCATGTTCATTTGTTGATCATGAGACATAGCAAGAAACGAAGAAGGAATAGGTTGAACAGGACCTTGAGGTCGGTTAAGCCTTAAATATGAGAAATCCATAGGTGGTGGAGGCATCTTCATCGGTGTAGGAGAGACCACTGAAGTAGCAGTTGAAGGACTTGGTATTGTAGGTAAAACCGATTGAGGAATCATACCAAGCCTGGGATCCGTCGTAAGCGTGGTCGTCAAAGTTAATTCCGGGGTGCTAGTAGTAAGCGGCACCGCCGATCTTTGAATAGCAGACGATTGTGGAGGTTGAACTCCAAATGAGATGACAGCACCAGTCGACACTCGTCGCTTAGACGACCCTTCACCCACCAACTCTTTACCCTTCCTTTTGCGTTGAGCGGTTATAGTAGCAGCTAAAGCAGCCTCAACCGCAGCTTGTTGTTCAGCATGGGCATCACCATCACCACCATTACCATCATCACCACCATCATCATCACCCACGTTCCCACCTTCTCCTTCCTCACGCTCGGAATCCGAATCATCGTGGATCCAGCGATCATCGGGAGGACATACATAATCTGGATTCACCAGATGACCGATTAAACGTTTGGTCTGTGGTGTCTCTTTCCGTTAAATCTTCATTCTTCGGATAGTATCAGCAGACATGTGTTCAAGAGGGATCACATCACCCACTAAAGCTTGATCAATAACAAAATTCAGAATCAAATCTTGGATGATCAACTGAAGAAATCGAGGGTACATCAGGAACTTCTTATGTTGAACCACCGTAAGGCATTGTTCCTTAAGGTGATAAAGAATCATCTCCAAAAAGGTGAATGGCTTGTTCAGAATCAACGCGACAAAAGCCAATTGTAACATAATTCTGTTGGACTCGGTCTGCCCAAGGGACATATTATAATTGATGTGGCTAGTACGTTATGATCCAAGTCGGGTCATACCCAATAACAAGCTAGACAAACACCGATAATATTCGTTTACATATGATGTGATCATAACAAATGAATATACACTTGAGTTATTTGGAAAGAGGTTTCTAAATAAAATGTACTTGTGTAATAAACAAATCATATGGATGATTTATGTTTTATGAGAGAGCATTACATAGTGTTATTTAAGTTGGTTGAATAACAATATGTGAATAATAATAACCAAGCATGTATCTTAACATATAATAAGTTTTATAAGTTATAAGTTATAAACTTATAAATATATATATATATATATATATAAAACTTTATAAAAAAAAGGAAAAGGAATAATACTCTTTCAAATGTAATATTATTATATGTTTGAGTGGAGACATGCAAGGTGAGTGGAGACATGCAATGGTTATTATTGGTGGAGAGAAAGATGCCTTTGTATAAAACCAAGTCTTTCTCTTTCATTCTTTCATAACACACATAATTTCCAAGTAAACTTTTCTCTCTTCCTCTCTTGGGTATTTTCATCCAACATAAGAAAAGAAGAAGAAAATTTCAAGTGCAAATCCTAGCTAGAAGTGGTGTGTTGTTGAAGCTTGGGGTATGCTAGCTTGAGGAGCTTCCATATTCAAGTTCTTACCTTTCAATCATCATCTCTTTCACCCGGTTTTGTCATATTGAAAGGTAGTAGTAACATGCATGGACTTATAGTGACATGTATGTATTTGATAGTGTGTAATTCGAATTTGGATCTGGGTTTGGGTTTTGCATGTTTAAAATTGGTTTTATACATATCATATTAACAAGATTTAAAACTTTTATATCCGCTGCGTTTTTGGTAAAATATGGATTTTATCACTTTGATAATCTTGTTAAAACCCAACAAATTCGACATTCATCGAAGCCACCTTTACGTCCTCCTAAGCAATGGATCAACACATGTAATAAATAATTGTATGTAGGACATAATCCGTTCTTGTTATACATCGAAGCTTCAAGGTCACCACCATAAAATACTCTAAGAAATAAACCTCGGATCAAACCTTTGTCCAACTCACAAGGATAATCGATAGTGTCACCAAATTGAAGCACATGTCGAATAACATCAGTGTCAACAGTAATAGGTGTTTGGTTGACCGTAGCTTCAATATGATTATCAACTTCAACGTATCTAGCTGTATTCCAAAACTAACGAATAATGCTAAAATACACTTTCGGTCGTGCAGTTACGGAATGATGAATAGTCGAACGTCTAATAAATGTCAATAATTCACCGAATACGTCTTCATCCGCAAAGTTCGTACTGACAAAGGCACAAATGTTATGCTTTTTGTCGTACGGAAGTAATGGGAGATCTTGTTGTTGCACCTGCTGTGGATCAGCAACGGGAGGATCTTGTTCCATATTATCGCCCATAGTTCTATATACACAAATTTGAGAATCAGTAATTTTGAATAAGAATAATACTCATATAATATATATATAATTACAAGTTTTAAAAGTAAATCAATTAATTTTTTTAAATAATTAACATGTAATGATATTTCGATTCGTTATGACGAAATGGTATTTTGTTAAGGGGAATCAGCTACTTCGCTATCAAGCAAATGATTAACGAATTAGACGTAATGATTCACTTATAAAAGTTTAACGAATTATGGTCTAATTCGTTATAAATAACGAAGGAGAATCTAATTCGTTATAAGTGACGATTCGTTAGCCTGATTCGTGTGAAATGTATAACGAATAGGACAAGAATGAGTTCCAATTCAATAAACAATAACGAATGGCCAATGAAGCTTAATATTTGACTAATTTGTCAAGGTCAAAATCACCAAGAACATTAAAAGTCAAGGTAGAAATCCTGCAATCAATTCCACCATAAACAACGATGGATAACCGAACAAATGATCACAAGTATCTCGGATGCCCATTGCGATTAGAATGGTATTGAGCCGTAGTACCAAAACACGGTACAAATAGGTTAAATTAAGGGTTTAAATAAAGCATTAAACCCGATAGTAAAATCCAATAATTAAACCAGCAAACATTCATCAAAAATGTCGTAACACATCACATTTTGATCGCATTTACCTTGTGAAAAAGAATATATGACTAAAACACAATATAACGATGATCAAAGATTTAGGAAAAAATTCGCCAGAGTAACAGTAGGAAAAGGTGAAGAAGAAAGTGAATAGTGTGAGACGAATCGCCTCACAAATCCCTAAATACCCTGATACGCACAGTTTCCAATGTAACAAATCATTTGATTCGTTTGAATTTTGAATTAACAAATCAGGTGATTCGTTATCTTAAAATTAACACGTGGCTTAAACGAATTACAAGTAATTTGTTAAAATCTTAAGGAATTAGAAGTCATTCGCTACAGATTGGTGGAAGCGAAATAAAGTTAACGAATTGGAGTTCAATTCGTTAAAAATGACTTTAATTCGTTAAAATTTAACGAATCACATGTAACGAATTACTTTATATAATTTGAAATTAAATAATTAAATTAATTAAATCAATTAAATTAAATATTAATTAAATAATAAAACCAAATAACTTAAATGAATCACCGAGAACCCATATCTCTTTGATCGAATACCTTAATGAAAACACTTAACTTAAAAAGAAGAAAAAAATAATATGTAAAATGAAAAAGCAAAATCTTTCTGGCAAATATTTTTCATTTAATTGTTGAAACCTACCAAGGATCTAGACGCGTCGATACATCAATTACATAATGAACACGAGATCGATCAATACGTTAAAGAGATAGTTTATTGATAAATATGGAAGAATACATTACGGAGAGAAATAACTTATGGAGAGCATAACAACTTCGATCTACATCTCTCTCTATATGTACATACTAGCTCTCTCTACTAATTATGAACATAATCTACCTATATATAGACCAAAGCCCAAATCATAATATATATACATTAAATACAAAGACTAGACAGCCTATTACTTATTCTATCGCTACGGACACCAAAACCATGCACTAACACGCACCCCCTTTTTCTGTAGCTATCGAATACTTTAATCTTGAATACTTTAACTGTAAATCACCAGTCACAGAACCGTGCACTAACAGGAAACACTTGGTCTGATAAAACCTTTGCCGAGGAGTTCTTGTCGTTGGGAAATCAATTCTTTCATCTCGGACGGCGCTAGACGGTAAGGTACTTTCGCGACCGGCTGGGCTCCTGGTATTAAATCTGTCTGGAATTCTATCTCTCGCTCTGGTGGCAACCCCGGAAGATCCTCAGGGAATACTTCTGGGTAATCGCGCACAATAGGAACATCTTTCATTTCTTTCATCTCGGCCATAGCTTTGACAACGTACGCCAAGTAGGCACCGCACCGTCGTCTTAACAATCCTTCGGCTTTTATCAATGAAATAACATTAAGCCCTGAACTTTCTTTTCACCATAAACCGTCACCGCACTACCATTTAAGGACTTTAATGTTATTATCCTACTCTTACAAACTATCTGAGATTAAAACTCAGATAACCAATCCATTCCCAAAACTACATCGAACCCTCCAAAGGTCATCACATACAAGTAACAGGGAACTCACGTCCATTTAGCTCTATCTTACAATCCTTAACTGTTCTCATTATTTTAACCGAGGTGTCACTAGCGCTTTCTACTATAAAAGTCTCAGGCACTCGAAAACATTTAATTTTAGCTAATTTACTAAATGTTGTAGCTACAAAACTCTTATTCGCACCTGAATCAAACAATACGGAAGTGGAAACACCGTTTACTAGAAACGTACCTGTGACAACGTCTGGAATTTGCTTGGCTTGTTCTTGAGTCAGCATGTAAGCTCTGGTCTTATCTGGCTTGCTCAGCATCTCTCTTTCCACTTCCTCCAACTCCTCCTTCAGTGCATTCCCTAGCAAAGTGACCCGTCTTGCCACATTTGTAACATGCAGGCTTGGCATTACCCTCATAAGCATAATGCCCTGCCTTTCCACACTTATAATAAACATTTGATCCAACTCTGAACTCCCCAGCTTGGGTTTTCCCGCACTTATGACATGTATCATAACCAATACCCCGCCTACACTCACCACAGTGCATCTTACCGCAAATCTTGCACGACTTCTTCTCCCATATCTTCTATTTCTTGTCCCTGGAGTTCCACATCTGAGTACCGGGTCGTTTAGCATGACTGACCCATTTTTTATCCTTCTTTTCCTCCACCACCACAATATCCTCCACAGTTAAGTCATAATAAACCATCTCAGCGAGTTCCACTGTAGAGTCGAACGTAGCAGGTTTATTTTCCCTGACTAATGTGTGAACGTTCTGCGGTAGTCCTCTAACGTAACACTTGATCCTCTTAGCTTCCGTGTTCACCATATAAGGTACCAACCTAGACATGCGGTTGAATTCAGTAGTTTACTCGCGGTGTGCCATCTTTCCCGCTTTTAAGTTCAGAAACTTCATTTCCGCCCTTTCTACCTCAGCATTAGCAGAAAATCATTTCATGACCATCTCCTTCATGTCATCCAATTTCAAGGCCTTAATCTCTTCCCGAATCTTCCTCTGCTCAACCGAATCCCACCAGTACATTGCTTCATCACTGAATGATTTGGTAGCATAAGCCACAGCTTGGTTGGGGACGGCACTCGCTAATTCGGATAACCTTATCCATTGTGGTTATCCATTGGAGAGTAGCTATTGCGTCTCCTAAACAAGTCAGCTTTGGCGGGTCACAACCTTTAAAGGACTTGTAGTTAGACCCGCCTCGGCCTCTCTTCCTGTCATCAAATTTCACAGATCGAACTTCACTTGAGTCACCTTTCTCTCCTTCATCATCTGTCTTATTTGAGTTCTTCATGGCGGCTGCTACAGCTTGAGCAATGGCAGCTTGAACAACAAGGTCTAGTTGATACCCTTTATTCAGGTTTGGCCCTCATAGAGTCTCACTTGGCCCTTCCCGGGAGATAACAACTAGCTCTTCAGAAGGTTCATGGACAATACGTGGCCTACCATGACGTCTAGTGCGTCCTCCTTGACCGACAACCTTTCTTGCTCCGGCCATTAGTATTCTATAAGGAAAACACAAACATCATCACTCAAGGAACTCTTTAGTACAAGGATAGTAAGGCTAACAGGTAATAACAATGGCCAGCTGTGATTAGCTTATCACGTTACTCTAAGTGTCCTATACACTTCCCTTTGTGAGTACACTTGTGCTAGTTCTACTTCTAACAGTTAGACAATCAAACAGTTCATATCATCATATACTCCTATCCCTAGCAATTAAGCTAGCATAAATACATTCTTTATTTAGCAATTAAGCTAACATCATACCTCGTTTCTTAGAAATTAAGCTAGCATTCATTAATCATTCCACTTTACCTGTGAAATTAATCACATACTTTACCTTTACTTAGATTGCTTAAGGGACACATGGCTTTCTTGAACTGGCATCTTCTATCTTTTCTTATTAAAATTTCAATCTCTGTTCGAGTCTAAGCATGTATGATGCTTAATTCTCTCGAACTTTGCTCTGTTACCAACTTGTAAGGCCCCGTCACCGGTGCCTCACGTTGTACATTGGGTTTACTCATAAACACAATACTAAATGTCAGAGTTAATTAAAACTTTACGCGGAATATAAAACTTTCATTAAACATTCATTATGATTCATGAACTTGTCTTAAACAAACATTTTTATCTTTCAATTACAAAACATTAATCATAAAACATCGTGAGTCTTCAGATGCCAGCCTCTTATTCTACTGCCATGTGCCTCGCTCAAGCTAGCTGCCTCATTCTACTCACCTGCGTGCATACTAAAAGTCAGCTACGCTGCGTGAGTTCTAGTTAATCATGCAACATACAACACATTCATAATTACATACTTTCGATCATACATTTTACTTTTATACCTTCGTTCATTATATACTTACTTACCTTCATACCTTCATTCTTTCATATTCATACATTATTTTAAAGAGCATTACGCCCTACTTTCCTCGAGTATTATTAGGGCACGGTTCCCTCTTGCCTAGAATATTATTAGGGTCCGGTTCCCTCTTGCCTCGAGTATTATTAGGGCCCGGTTCCCTCTTTCCTCAATATTATTAGGGTTCTGTTCCCTCTTGCCTCGATTATTATTATGGGTTCAGTTCCCTCTTGCCTCGAATGTTATTAGGGTTCGGTTCCCTCTTGCCTTGAGTATTATTAGGGCTCAATTCCCTTTCGTTACCACAACCATACATTACCTTCCTTTATATAACCATTATCTTTATAACATTCATACATATATACATACATATCATGCATGCATCATTCATACATACTTTCTTTCATATAATCATTTCATACTTACTACACAATACCTCCCTTAACAATACGTGCAATATCCGAAGATCGTTCACGTATTGTCAAGCATACAATCATAATATAACATAGCTATAACATTCATCATATAGACATACACTTACCACTTAAGGTAAGTGTTTTAACATTCACATTGAGTATGCAGATAGCCCCGAAAACATAACAAGGAATGGGCCTAGAAACTCACCTGGATTCCGTTACGTTCTCCGTTCATGGTTATTCCTTTCTTTAACTGATCTCTGCTAACTTTATATTAATCACGTGTATCTGTAAGGCCCCGAACCTGGTAACCCTACTTTAACGTTGGATTTACTCATAAACACAGTTCTACATATCATAGTTAATTAAAACTTTTGCGGAAACGTTAACTTTAATCATTCAATACAAAAACATTCAATATTTTCCTTAAAACATAATATCCAACATCATATTTAAAACATCAATTCTCTTTTGTCTTCAGATGCCAGCCTTTCAATCCATGCCCTGTGCCTCCCTCATGCTATCTCAATAAACACATTCACCTACGCGCATACTAAAAGTCAGCTACGCTGAGTGAGTTCTAGTTAATCAGGTGACATACAATACATACACAATTCGTGCGTACATACATATCCGATATACATATCCATACTTAATAGTTACCCTACTATCATACGTACACTCCTGCATACATACTATTACCTTCCTAGGACTACCGAGAGTATGTTCATAGTCCGTCGTCTATACCTATACTCAAGGTCGTGAACACGTAAAAGGTCCGCAGTCCTTACCTATGTTCACCATTTATGGTATGTGCAAGGTCCGAAGTCCTTCCCTATACCATCCTATATTAACAACACTTACAAGGTCCACCATCCTTACCTATGTTGCAATCCCAATTTGATAGCACGTACGAGGTCCGCAGTCCTCCCCTATGCTACCACAGGACAAACAATTACAGCACGTATAAGGTCCACAGTCCTTTCCTATGCTGACACCTATCTACCGCATGTATAAGGTCCACTTCCTTATCTATGTGCACGTCTATCTTCAATATCACGTATAAGGCCCCCAGTCCTTAACTACGTTCCCATATAACATCTATAACACATATAAGGCCCGCAGTCCTTAACTACGCCATCACATGCCAAGTCTATATCCAACGGAAGTTAGAGAGATTTGCCGTCCTAACTTACTATGTCAGATGTAGAACTTACATACCATCCATGTACCTGTATACATGTACCATAAGTACATTGTAGCATAAGAACACTCTAGGTGTTCTTCACGTCCCTCGTTGTATAATCATACCCCTTGTCGACACGTGCAATATCCAAAGATCGTTCACGCCCCGACAAGTGTTCATTTATATTGTTCATACATCTCCCATACATTACATATGACATTTATACCTTTATTTATAAACCGACAGTACGCGCAATATCTGAAGATCGTTCACGTACGCCAATCAATCATTCATATATCATATATATATATAGTCATATCTTTTACTATCACCTGGCTGTACATGCAATATCCGAAGATTGTTCATGTTTCATCATAATAACATCATACATCATTCAAATATCATATATACACATCAATCATACCTTTAACTATCACTTGACGGTACATGCAATATCCGAAGATCGTTAATGCATCGTCAAGCAATCATCATACATAAATCGTACAAGGCATACACTTTCCACTTAAGGTAAGTGTATTAACTATCACATCGAGTATGCACACAGCCCCGAAAACATAACAAGGAAGTGGGGATAGAAACTAACCTGAACTCAGTTACTTCTTCCGTTAATGGTTATTCCTTCTTGAGCTGTGCACGACTAACTGTATAACAATTACACGTATCAACTATTTATCGCTACCCAGTTCGCGTTTCTAGTTTAATTATAACCCTCAACGAACAGGGGTCCGGGGCAGCGCCCCTGGCAGCGGAGTTCTAGGGGCGGCAGCCCCTAGAAGGGTCCAAGAGGCAGAGCCCCTGGCTGGGGTCGAGTTGCCAGGTCAGCTTCGAAAACTTTTATTTTCAATAACTGTTAACACATTTTCCAATAGGATTTTAAATTATTGTATTATTCGCCATCACAATTTCTATAACGAATTAAGCCTAATTTGTTATCAGATCACAGTCTAATACGTTATCTAGCACATGATCTGATTCGTTATCTAGCTTCGTTGCCCTGATTCGTTGGCTGATTCGTTATCTGGTTCGTCATCTCATCATAACGAATTGGACCTTTATAACGAACTGATCCTTTAACGAACTGAACCCTTAAAGAATTGGGGGATCATTCGTCAGTTCTTCCTTAACGAACTACTTAACGAATTGGAGTTAGTTCTTCATCTTTCTCCTTAACGAAATGGATACGAACTAAGGCTAGTTCGTTAAGCTTTCGTTAGCGAATCACCTTGACGAATTACTGCTAATTCGTTAACTTTCAGTTAACGAATTAGCTCTAGTTCGTTAACTTCCCGTTAACGAAGTAGGCTTAGGTTAGAACATTCCCTGGCACCACTTAACCTCATACCAAAATCTCCAGTACCGCCTTTCTGGTGCCGCATTTTCCGGAAAAACGGGATCTCGCCGGAAAAGCGAGATCTCGCTTATTTCACCACCATTTTCAGTGTTTTTCGTCCCGTTCGATCCAGATCTGAGCTAGGGTGACCCCTAAGCTCATATTAGGTTCGGTTTATACCTGATTCGACCCAGATCTCGTGACTTTAACGGTTCAAAGGTGTCGGCTCGTCGTTTCGCGAATAGATCTAAAGGGTATGGATCCCTACAACTTCATACTATCATTACCTCGGGTCGGGATCGGCTCTTCTTCGTGATTTCGGCTAGAGAGAGAAAGAAATATGAGAGAGAGCTAAGTGTGTGTTTTGAGTGGTGTATGGAATGGAATGGAAATGAAAGGATAAATGGTGAATTTATGGTATATATAATATGGATCATGGGCCTAAGCCCATTATCTTTCCTTCTTTCCTTTATATTCCAAGTCCATAACCCATATCCATCACCCAACCTTAGCCCGACCAACACTAACTCCTACTTTATTTAATTATTTCTCCGCTAACCCGAGTAAACTTTCCCGCCAATAATAAATAATATAACTAATATTACTTTTAGAAAATTTTGAATGTTACAGTATCAATACTTGTCCTAATCACATTATTCATATTTCAGCCCAAAATGGCTAAGTCTGGTCTATGTTAATGGCTCTATAAGGTATTGTATTAATAAGTATGGCCTTGTATTAGAATAGATTTTACATAGAATATAATTTTACCCTCAACACTAATGTATTCAAATACTTTGTATTTGAATACAATGTGTTCCTTTATTTCTCTCCTTTAGCAATCGAATGCTTAATCTTTGTTTCTCCTTTTCTGTATTCGAATGGGGTTACATAGAATACAATGTTGTATTCGAACCATATGGGATGCAAGTCCATAAGGTATATGAAGACAAGGGGTACTCGAAGACATCGTGTATTCGAATACATGATGTATTCGAATACTAGTATATTCGAATACTTGATGTATTCGATTACATGTTGTATGCAAATCATTTCTATATTTGAGTGTACATAATGTTTGCAAGTCCATAATGTATTCGATTAACCCATTGTATGCTAGTCCATGTATTGTATTCAAGTTTATACATGCATTCGAACCATTCATTGTAATAGAGTGACCTGCATGTATTCGAACCATTTATATAATCGATTAACCTGCATGTATTCGAGTCCAACATGTATTTGAACATATTGTATGTATTCGAATTATACAATGTTATCGAGTCTATCAATGTATGCGAGTTTAACAATGTAATCGAATACAACCATTGTATGCGAGTTTAACATGTAACCGAGTACAACCATTGTATGCGAGTCATAACGTATTAGATTATCACCATTGTATTTGAATTTATATATGTATTCGAGTCCACAATTGTAATCGAATGAGCTGCTTCAGTTTTGTCCTTTACTCCTATTATCCTTACCTTTTTTAACATCTAAACCCTTATTATGATATTATATCATCCTTAAACCGTTTCCAATCCCATTTTCGGCCAAGACCTAACCCGTTTATCCATAAAGCTTGAACCTTTATGGGTCTAAAACGCTCAAGGGCTAGATCTAGGTTTTCTATATGAGACGTAACCATAATCGTGCTCATCTAGTCCATTTTATCATCAAGTTTGTGACTTTATGAACCATCTACACCCGATTTGCTCTAGGCTAAGGTTTAGGGCAAAACTGTTCACAAAAACGTAACCTTTAAAAGATAAAGAGCATACCTTTGACGTCTCGAGGCTACGGGCTAGCTTGGTTATGAACTTTCGGGTTTTATCATGTCAATATTTATCAAGAATCAATGCTCGTTTGGTCCTGGATCTCATTCTTAGGTCATGGCCAAAAGTTAGGAGGTGTATGTGTGTGTTTTAGAGTGTCTAGGGAATAAGAAAGATAGAAATGAGGGTTTTAGGGAGGTTTAAGGGAGTATTTATACTCCCTTAAGCCCATGGACCTAAGGCCCATCGCCACCCTTTAATCATCTTTCATTTATCCAGGTCCATACTCCTTTTATTATATTTAATCTTAATTAAATATTACACACATTTAACAAACATAATCTCTTTATTTATTAATATAAAAGTAGGATGTTACATTATCTAATATTTATAAATTGTTTATTTCAATATCAACTAGTTTCATATAATTGGAAATTTCAACTCTTTATAAATTCGAACCTATTGTTTGACTGGAACTGAAGTTAGTCAACTATATTTGGAGATTCAAATCATTTGTAACTTTTATTAGTTTTAGTAATTAAGGTCCTAATTTGTTAGATATATATATATATATATAATATGTTAGATATACATACGATTAGTTATGATTAGTTATATAGTTTGACTAGAAATTCATTATATTTAGAAATAACTATAATTAGAATGTTTCACTTTTTTGCATGTGTAATTTTTGGTAGCTCCAAAAGTTATGCTCCGGATTTTGATTAGAAATTTATATGACGTATATATAGGCGGTATTTATAAGATGTATATTGAAGCATATATTGAATATGAAAGTTGATTATTGTATTAATTATTAATTAAAACGTTATCTAAACATACAAGGTTTCACAAAAATAAGCATCTCTATATAACTATATAACATACACTCAGAGATACATTCTCCACATTCATAACAATCTTCTGCCCTTGAAACTTCTACAATGTATGTTCTTCAACCCTTAATTATAAATTTTATTTTTCAACATATTATTTCATTAAAGTCTTTTATCATTTAATTTAAAACGGATTACAATGTAGGTTGAAACCTTTACAATGTTGAATGAAATTGATATTCTCAAAACATCTCCATCCAGATTTAAGGTTAGAGTTTTGTGTGACATACCATTTTCTCGATTTGGTTAATAAAATAATAATTTTAAGTAGTATGAGTTGGGCTTGTGTTGGGTTAAATAAAATGGGTAATGGACTTGGATTGCAAAGAAAGAGAGAAAAGACCATGGGCAAGTTTGGAAGTTGTTCAAGTAACCTCGTTAAGGTCCGACCAAATTAAGGCAAAGATGAAAGCTGCTCAAGATCGTCAAAAGTCATATGTTGATAAGCGGCGACGGCCGATTGAGTTCAACGTTGGTGACAATGTGATACTCAAGGTCTCGCCTTGGAAAGGAATTATCCGTTTTAGGAAGAGGGGAAAGTTAAGTCCGAGATATATTGGACCGTTTCATATCGTGGATCGCGTGGGTGAAGTTGCTTATAAGCTAGACCTACCCGGGGAGCTAGAAGGAATTCATTCAACCTTCCATGTTTCTCACTTGAGGAAATGCCTAGCCGATGACACGTCGTATGTGCCATTAGTAGACATTGATGTTGATGAACAGTTAAATTATATAGAGCAACTGGTGGAGATAGTCGACCGCATGGAGAAGCAGCTTCGTCATAAAGTTATCCCTTTGGTAAAGGTGATATGGAAGCACCCTAAGGGATCAGATGCTACTTGGGAAGTTGAAGAAGAAATGCTTAAGTTTTATCCAGATCTGTTTTGATCTGTTTAAGGAGGGAAGACTTGTAACATCACGTTTTCTCGTTTCGGTTAATAAAATAATAATATTAAGTAGTATGAGTTGGGCTTGTGTTTGGTTAAGTAAAATAGGTAATGGACTTGGATTGCAAAGAAAGAGAGAAACGACCATGGGCTTAAGCCCATAACCCATAATATATAAACAATTATTATGGATTAATCCATCCATTTTACTCATTCCTTACACCATCAAAAACACACACTTAGCTCTCTCTCTCATCCTACTTTATCCCTCTAGCCGAAATCACCAAGAAACCCTAGCATCAACCCGAGGTAATGATAGTATGATATTGTATAGATCCAAACCCGCTAGATCTAGTCGCGAAACGACGAACCTACAATGTAAACCGTTAAAATAACAAGATCCGATGGAATCGGGTATAAACCGATCAAAATATGAGCTTAAGGGTCACTCTAGCTCAGATCTGGAACGAACGGGACTAAAAACGGTGAAAACGGTGCGAAAATAGGTTTTTCAGGCCACCGACCGTTTTTCCGTTTTTCCGGAAAGGCGGCGTCGGAGAATGTGTGTACAAGGTAAGGTAATGTCAGATAATGTTTCTTACATTCTCTGACCTAACCCTAATTCGTTACGGGAACCTAACAAAATAACCCCAGTTCGTTATGTCATTTCGCTAGGAAAAGATGGCGAATTAACCCCCAATTCGTTATGAAAATTTGATAAAAGGAAATAATGAATTAGAAGGTTCAGTTCATTACAGAGGGGTCATTCGTTATGCTGACCAGTTCGTTATAAGGGTTCAATTCGCTATGAAGTTCAATTCGTTAACCAGACCAAACGAATGAGGTCCAATTCATAATAAAGACCACTTTGTTATAATAGTCAATTCGTTATAAAGTAACGAATGGGTTCATTCGTTATGAACCCCATTCGTTAAGATACTGGGACGAATTATATTTTGAAAGAATGAAAGAAAGGTCCCTGAACTTAGAATTAAATGAATTAATTACAAATAAACTCCCGAACTTCATGAGTTAGCAAATAAAATAATAAATTAGAATTCTAATAAAAGTTCGACCCCAGCCAGGGGGTCTGCCCCTTGGACCCTGCTAGGGGCTTCCGCCCCTAGACCCCACTGCCAGGGGCGCTGCCCCAGTGCCCCGTTCGTGAGGGTTATAATTAAACTAGAAATACGATATAGGTAGTGATAGTTAATTGATACGTGTATTTGTTATACAGTTAGTCGCGCATAGCTCAAAAAAGGAATAACTATAAACGGTGAACGTAACCGAATTCATGTGAGTTTCTAACCCCATTCCTTGTTATATTTTCGGAGTTGTGTGCATACTCGATGCGATTAGTTAATACACTTATCCTAAGTGATAAGTGTATGCCATATATGATATATGTGAAAGGTATGAATGATTGCTTGTCGGTACGTGAACGATCTTCGGATATTGCATGTACCGTCAAGTTATAAATACGGATATGAATACTATATATATAATGTATGAATGATGTATGTATGTTATGAATGAATGTAAGAGATAACTAGGTACAGAAGAAAGGGACTGAGCCCTAATAATACTCAAGGCGGAAAAGGACCGGACCCTAATAATATCCGAGGCAGAAAAGGGACCGAGCCCTTATAATTCTCGAGGCAGGAAGGGACTGGACCCTAATATTATGTGAGGCAGAAAAGGGACCGAGCCCTTATAATTCTCGAGCCAGAATAGAATAATGTAAATTATGAATAGATGTAAAGAAAGTAAAGAAATAATGAAAGTATATACTCTGGTATAAACTAAAGAAAGTTAAGCAGGTTAAGTAAATACTAAGTATCTATGGATGCGTATGCACAAGTTTGTGAAAGTATTGTATGTTAATTGATTAACTAGAACTCACTTAGCGTGGCTGACTTTTTGTATGCACGCAGGTGAGTAGGATGAGACAGCTCGCTTGAGGGGAACACATGGCATGGAATTGAAGATACTGGCATCTCAAAGAGATGTTATGTAATTTAAAAGACTATGTTTTATGTTTAAACGATTTGAATGTTGGTTAATACAAGATTTGATGATTATGAAATATATTTGTTTGAAGTTTTTATATTCCGCATACAGTTTTTATTAACTCTGATATTTAAACTATGTTTATGAGTAAATCCAACGTCCAATGTAGGGCACCGGTAACGGGGCCTTACATTTTGAGAGTACGGACCATCAAGGATAACAAATACACCAACGAGGACTTCTTGATGGAGATGGTCCTCATGGATAAATATGTAAGTTTTTAATTATTTTATATTTTCCTTTCTTTATATTAATTCTCTTTTCATTAATTATTTACAGCGGTTTCTTATCATTATATTCTTATTTCATGACAGTAGAATTGAATGCAATCTACAATTTTTAAACCCAAAATTTTTGTTTCAAAAGGTTTTTGAGTGAAGACTCTACTCTCACAATTGTGAATCCTAGCGTGGGTTTAAATAGTTCCAACTACAGAGTAATTGATTGTCCAAACAAGTTGGTTTTAGGACCAAACACCCATGTCAATCCGTGTCAAGACTTTGATGATCGTATGTTTGGTTTCAAAATAACTTCATTTCAATCAATTAATAACGAGATTTCGTTGAAATCCACTATAGGCATCATTTAATTTTACATTTAAGAACTATTTTGTTTATATATTATTATTTTTTAATAATTCTGCAACATTTTTGTCAACTAATAATTTCATTTGCTTCTTGTAGATGTCATTGGTCATGTGGTTCACATATTTAAGACCAATAGCTCAAACTTGAAAGACAAAAGCATAGTACCCGGAGATCTCTGATTTAAGGTAAATAATATTGATAAAAACTTTATTTAACATCCTATTTACAATATGAAATTTAACATCTAAGTTATTTTAGTGGAAGTTGTGTTTATCTCACACTTAGGGATGATTATGCACCACAATTGTCTAAATATGTCATTGACCATTTCGAGGAAGACCGTGCGATTATTCTACTTCAATTTTGTATAGTAAAGTATTACATCAGTTCTGATAATAAAGGTAATTATGACTAATTTGTTCACACATATTTTTAATGTCATTTATCTTTAAATGTATCATTTTTAATATATCATGGCATTTTATACTCTTTAATATTTGTAGAGAAAGTTTATGTCTCCAATTCCTTTGGCTCAAATGTAAGAATGTAAGACGTGTGTTTATCAATGACTACTTATTTGATATTGATGGATACAAAAACCGTTATATAACAATTATTTTTTTGTCTTTTTTCGTCCTATATATTTTGATTAATCTTTTGAATAGGTTACTTTTATGTAACAATAACATTTTTGGATTTCTAAACGACAATGATGTCAACATTCGCAGACCAATTCTAGCGAAGTTGTTGTCATCTCTTGATGAAGAGTTTATGAAAGCAACATCTTTCTATAATATTTGTGAGATTTCATAATTATCTTGGTAAGTTACTGGTTATATTTTTTAAAGTTTCCTATTTATCTCTTATACCCTATTGTATAAAGATTAATTAGTTTGTTACTTATTTCCAACCAAAAAGTTTCATTTGTTCTGAACAATAAAAGCCATATGTCCGAATACAGATTGGTATACACCGGGTGTAGCATTTGTAGCCATAAACTAATGGTTAATGTTGTTGAAGGTGGCAACGTTTATGAATGCAAAAATCCAAGATGCAACGCATTAGGTGTTGTTCCAACACCTAGGTATACAATTACTAAGAGATTATAGTTTCTTATTACATTTATATGATGAATATCTTTGGTTTATATTTTTAGTTTTTTTAACTATTAATTAATGGACATGTAACACCTATTGTAGGTATAAGATAATGATAAGGGTACAAGATTCCACTAGAGATGTTTTTTTGGCCCTCTTTGATAGAGATGCTAAATTGTTGATTAAGTAACATGCCAGTGATTTGATTGGTGTTGAAGATGAGGTTTGTGTTGAATTACTTGTGAAAATAAGTTAATTATATTATCATAATTTTCTTTTGTGTAGTGTGTTATTTTTTTCTTCCAACATGTGTTATAAATTTTTTGGTTTATTTATATTACAGAATGGGATCGCAAGGGGTCGATTTCCCTCTCCGTTGGATTGTTTATTAGAGAAGAAATTTCCTTTAAAGGTTGACATTGTCAAGTTAAACAATGTGGAAGACTTTGGGATTTCCAAGCTTCCTAATGATAATGGTATTATTTCATAAATTGAGAAAATATTTTTTATCCTCCTGTAATTATCTTGAATAATGAGAACATGATTATTTTATATGTTATTTGTTTCTGATAATTAAAATTAACAATAATTACCTTACCATTTCAAACTTTAACCATCCGATTCCGATTGGGTTATGGTGGGTGAGTCTGTTTCAGAATTCCAATCAAGTTGTTCTATTTCCATTAAGTATCACACCCCAACCTAAGGCAAAATGCTGGGGCGTGAGCTAACATCTCATAGCTCTCAAGGTACTATCATGCAATATTTAAAGGTGACAATGTCTATAAATTTAATTAAATATTCAAATAATCAAATACAAAGTACATAACTTAAAAATAAGACAACAAGATAATTCAACATTTTTAATTCAACTAAGTCTTGATTTACTGTCTGGAATACGTTTCTTCTAACATAAGCAATTCTAAATTCTTCACCAAATCTTGCAACTAGTTCAAACAATAACCTGCATATGCGTATAAAATAGAAATAATTTTTTCAACACATGGTTGAGTGAGTATAACACCAGTTAATTTGAATATAATATAATATATAAAAGAAAACGCAAATTGTTCATGTGAGATAAACAATTAAGATAAAACAGTTGCACTTGTGAATACCATATAATAGTTAAATAAATAAGATACGCATATGCCCCCAAATAGATAATAAAGAATGGGCTAAACCGTTGCCATGCGAATCAGGCATTGGTTACCAAAAATGAATTGTCGGTGAAACCATTGTCATGAGATTGGACACCGACCACTTTGACGGTCTTAGGATCATACTATAATGTTGAACATCTCCCTATGCAGTATAATAAAGCACATAAACATATAGCAAGTTAGGCATCAAACTAATATATACACAAAGATAAAACAGTTGCAATTGTAAATACCATATAATAGTTAAATAAATAAGATACGCATATGTCCCCAAAAAGGATTAAAATAAGTAAAAAAGGTGAGTGAAATACTCACCATAGTAAATAAGTGGAATGAGTTCGATATAAACAGAACTCACTAACGTCACGCTTGACGAGATATATCCACGAACATATCCTAAGTATGAGTATAAACGAAGAAATACTGCAAATTAATAAATGAGCTAAAAGGGAATCTAGGTATGAGCGGGTATTATGGAGTTAAAATATTTTATTTAAAGTTTGTTTTATAAAGTTATTATATAATAAAACAAATCCTTTTCTTTAAGAATATTATTTTTAATTAATATTGTATTAAATAATAATAATAAATATTTGTTTATGGAAATACATTTGTATTATTATTAATAAATTTTTCTTGTGAATAATAAATAATAAATAAAAATAATACTTATATAAAATATAATCTTTTATAAAACACTTGAACTTATATATATTTTTTAATATGTTAATTAACAATAAATTTTTAAATACATATTTCAAATTTAAACCCTTTTTAAACAATAAAACCTTTATCAAATTAATAACTTAACACACACACACACACATACACACACACACACATATATATATATTGTAACATCCCGTTTCTTGTTTCGGTTAATAAAATAATAATATTTATCTTTTGATTTGGGCTTGTGTTGGGTTAAATAGATATAGGTAATGGACTTGGATTAGTAAGGAGGAAGAAAGGCCCATAGACTTAGACCCATGACCCATAATATATAAACTATTTTCTTACTTAATTCATTTATTCACCTATTCCATACACCATCTAAAACACAAACTTAAGCGCGCTCTCTCTCTCTCTCTCTCTCTCTCTCTCTTTCTCTCTTTCTCTAACCGTAACCAATAAGGAAAATTGAGCATGGATCCGAGGTAATGATGTTATGATGTCTCATGGATCCAAACCCGCTATATATAGTCGCGAAGCGACGAGCCGACACCCTAAACCGTAAAAGTCACGGCATCCGGATGGAATCGGGTATAAACAGTTCAAAGGGTAAGCTTAGGGGTCACCCTAGCTCAGATATGGATCGAACGGGATGAAAAATGGTGAAAAACGGTGGAAAACGAGTGAGATCTCGCTTTTCCAGCGTGATCCCGATTTTCCGGCGATGACGGCGCCGGAAAACGGCATACAAGGTTAAAGGGAATGTTAGAGAATATTCTGACATTCTCTGACCTAACCCTAATTTGTTAAGGAAGAACACCGAATTAACAGCAATTCGTTATTCCCATTCGTTAAGAAAAAAATATGAATGAGCTTCATTCGTTAAGCAATTCGTTATGTCCATCGCTACGGAGAGATAAGGAATGAACCCTCATTCGTTAGAAGGTTCATTCGTTATGAAAATTTCAAAATATAACCATAACACGAAACTCTGAATAGTCGAAACAACGCTACAAATGATAATCCGATAAGGGCACTTATATATAGGATGTATCAGCGGCGTATCCACCATGTCTTTATCATCTCAACATAAATATAACCATAACACGGAACTCTGAATACTCGAAATAACGCTACAAATGACAATCCGATAAGCCACTTATATATAGGATGTATCAGCGGCGTATCCATCATGTCCTTATCATCTCAACATTCATACTGTTACCCAAAACTACTTCCGGTTCTGTATTATGACACACAATTATACTCATTATGATTTCCGTGCTAGGAATTCGATAATTATGTTTCGGACCATAATTACTTGCATCTTCGGATGGTCCACATGATCCGTCTCATTATGTGGATTTACAAAACATTTAAAAATATAATTTCAACAATAAAATAGAACTCTTTTATGGAAAAGAATTATTAGTGAGACATATAAAAAAAATGTATAGTTTAGTTACTAAAATGGGGAAGAGACGTAATCATAGGAAATAACTTCTAGTACTTCAATAATTCATAAAAGAACATCAATCCAAAATTTATTAAAGAGTCAATACAAGGCAGAAATTAGATTAAATAAGATAGAGTACAATGAGCGGCAAAGTCTTCTAGTAGCTTGAATCCTCAATTGTGCATGACTTGAAACCTTGGAACTTGAGCATCTTGAATGATTTGATCCATACGAGCTTGAGCAGGCGGGGTAGATTGATTCGGAATCGCTTGAATAAATTGAGATTGAACATGTTGCAAGAGTGTTGTTTGGTTAGAGTATGTTTGGTAAACTTGAGCTTGTGGGTGCGGGATTTGATAAGTTTGGGTTAAATACAAATGATCATGCTTGACGAGAGGAGTATGAATGGCGAGGGATTGATAGGTTTGGACTTTATGGGTAATGTAGTAGGGTGTAATTATAGCTTGAGCTTGATTAGCATGGATAATATAGGGGCACAAATCGCGGAGATGATTAGGGTCACCAGTAAAGTAGAAAGAACTTGTGATAAGGGCATCAGATTGAGCATATGATGTACTAGCGGGTATAGGAGCAGACAACACAGACTGTTTGCACTAGATGGAACACGACAAGTATTAGCAAAATGGCCAAGTTGGTTACATTGGGTGCAACGGCGGCATTAGGACTTAATTGGGTGATGATGTTTACAAATGGAGCATAACGGGTAACGACTGAGGTAAGGTTTCTTGTTTGGAAAAGTTGAAGAGGCTTGCGGTTGAGTAGGATTGGTTGTGGCAAGGTTCTTACATTTCTTTTCGTGAGGATGAATGGAGGTAGATGGTTCGCAGTTACCAGCAAGGAGATTAGTGGAAAAGGTTGGACCGGTGGCATTGATGTTTTGAATTTGGGTTACTATCCTAGGGATCGCATCAGCTATCTCCTTGGCTATACAAGTGGCTATAAAGTGGTCATAAGAACCAGATGATTGATGTCGAGGACGACAGTGGTTTCTTAAGGAAGACATTCTACGAGGAGCAAAAAAAATAAGGGTTTATAAGGTAAACTATAAGTTG
The DNA here is from genome assembly GCF_021521415.1 of Bidens hawaiensis. Classification (NCBI taxonomy): domain Eukaryota; kingdom Viridiplantae; phylum Streptophyta; class Magnoliopsida; order Asterales; family Asteraceae; genus Bidens; species Bidens hawaiensis. Next base: position 221,529 of record NW_027495349.1, on the reverse strand, counting down.
AGAATACTATTTAAATAATAAAATGTTAATTTCTTAGATAACTTATAATAACTTTGCTTTTAGAAGTGGGGGATTTGCGTCGTATCATGGGGATGAAAACATTTTGATGTAAGTGCATAAGTTAGATAAAAAAAATTTATTTTAACTGAAATTGAGTAAATGAATAAAAATATTTTCTTCGGTAAGTTGTGCTTCCCATGGAATTTTATTTTCCCAACTAAATAACTTAACATCAATTTGGGAGTTGGGCCTCCCATAAGCGTTACATGGCATTTTAAATGGCCCAACAAATTAACGGATTAGTAAGACAATTGAGTTTGTCCTCCCATGAGTGTTACATGGCGATTTAACCGACCAAACTGAATAACGAATAAAAATAAATGAGTTGGACGGCGCATGAGCGTTACATGGCATTTTAACTGTACCAACTAAATAACGAACTAACGAGATAAAAATGAGTAGTTGGAACATCCCGTGAACCACCACGTATAATGAACTCCAACAAAAATAGCATTTAAAACAAGTTGAGTAATGGATAGTAGGAGTGCCCATGGATATCATGGGTTTTTACCCAACTGCACATTTAAAAATAATATAACACAATAATTGGAAAATACAGAATTTAGCCACGAACCACCGTGAATTCGGTTTAAAAAAACAACCTAGGGATTTCTTAAGGAATTTCCCAAGAATAAAAGACAATCTACTTGATTTAAATTAATTAACAAAAATATTTTGAAGGTTGACGCATAGCCTCAGAGTTGTGTGTGTGTGCATCAGAATATAATAACAAACAATAATTAAATAATTAACTAAGAAGCTGTTAAAAAATAATTTGAACATATTAGGCAAACAGATAAGCACGTATGGGGCTCCTAAGCATGTTACTAAGGCAACATTAACGACCTATATTAAACCTTCGGCTCTGATACCAACCTGTCACACCCCAACCTAAGGAGGAAATGTCGGGGAATGAGCTGATTGCTCACATCTCCCAAGGTACTATCATGCAATATTTAAAGGTGACAATATCTATTAAATTTAATTAAATATTCAAATAATCATATACAAAGTAAATAACTTAAAAATAAGACAACAAGATAATTCAACATTTCTAATTCAACCAAGTCCTGATTTATTGTCTTGAATATGTTTCTTCTAACATAAGCAATCCTAAATTCTTCACCAAATCTTGCAACTAGTTCAAACGATAACCTGCATATGCGTATAAAATAGAAATAATTTTGTCAACACATGATTGAGTGAGTATAAGACCAGTTAATTTGAATACAATATAATATATAAAAGAAAGCACAAACGGTTCCTGTGAGATAAACAATTAAGTCATAACATGTACACATTTCAAACAAATAACAAAGAATGGGCTAAACAGTTACCATGCGAATCGGGTATTGGTTACCAAAAATGAGTTGTTGGTGAAACCATTGTCATGTGTAACATCCTACTTTTGATAATAATAAGTCAAAGAAATTTCGTTTATTTAAAAGTGTGTTAGTATTTAATTAGGATAGCTAAAATCAACGGAGTGTGGGCTTGGTCAATAAAAGATGGAATAAGAGATGGTGATGGACCTTAGGTCCATAAGCTTAAGGGTATATAAACCCCTTAAACCTCCCTAAAACCCAAAAAACCCTCATTTCCACCAACCTTGACTCCACACTCTCAAAAACACACACAAACACCTCCTTCCCCTTACGGATAAGATCTAAGCCCTAACCAAGAAGGGTTTGTGTTAGATCTTTGTTATACAAGCAAGAAACAAGTCTAGGAGCACGTGTTGAGCCAAACCCGTAGATCGACGTGAATTAAAAGGTACGCTTAAGCTTAAAGGTTACATTTTTAAGGTCGGTTTGCCCTAAGATTTGATACGAAGGCAAATCGAACATTTTTATGTAATAAAAATGTAAACTTGATGTTAAAATACGGGACTTATTCAACTCGTTAGTTAATATCCAACTAAACCAGGTTTTGAAATCAATAAAGGTTCATACGTTATGAAAAAATGAGTTAGATCTTGATTTATTAATAATAATAAAAGTAATATAAGTAATAATAATAACGTTCGTTGCCGTTGAACCACGGTGATAACAAATAAATATAGTAATAACAATAATAAAATCGTTGTAGCCGCAACAGTGCAAGTAAAAAGTGAAATGGGACCATTTGATTAAAGGGTCCATTTGATTAAAAGGATCCATTTGATTAAAAAGGGTTCATTCGATTACAAGGGTTCATCCAATTAAAAGAATTCATTGGATTAAAAAGGGTTCATTCGATTTCAAGGGTCCATTCGATTAAAAGGATTCATTCAATTAAAAAGGGTTCATTCGATTACAAGGGTTCACAAGATTAGAGGGTTCGATTCGATTAGAATCAAAACCATTCGATTCTACTAGAATCAGAACCATTCGATTCGGTTAGAACCATTCGATTCGGTTAAAATCAGAACCATTCGATTCGATTAAAGCTGAACCATGCTATTCGATTAAAGTTGAACCATTCGATACGATTAGAGCAAGTCCATTCGATTCAATCCAGTTCAGTCCAGTTTGAACCAATGACTGTCATGCAAGGCTCATTAAGACCATGAGCTTGCTAACTTAGATAAAGCTAGCCCATCAGTTTAGACCAGATTGGCAAACAACCACAAATACATTAAATAACTAAAATATCAACTTAATTAGTTACACGGTTACAAAACAAATATATATGTTTAACAGTTAGCCGCGCACAACTAAAAAAAGGATTACCATTAACTCCGAACGTAACCGCACTCAGCGAGTTTCTAGCTCCATTTCTTTGTTATGTTTTCAGGCTGTGTACATAATCGCTGTGATTAGTTAATACACTTACCTTAAGTGGTAAGTGTATGATATGTGTGAATGTTTCGGTTTGACGTATGTAAGATAAATGAATGTATCTGAATAATGTATATATGATGTATTGATGATATAGAAAAGATAAAGAGTTGTAACATCTTACTTTCGGTTATAATAATAAAAGAGAATTTCGTTTATTTAAAATTGTGTCCTGTATCGGTTTAGATAATAAACTATAAGAGGGTGGGCTTGGACCTTAAAAGATGGAATAAATGATGGATTGGGCCTTAGGTTCATGGGCTTAAGGGAGTATAAATACCACTTAAACCCTAAACCTTTCCATTTTTATCCATCTCTACACCATAGCATACACCTTGAAAAACACACACAAACACCATCCTATATCCCGAGCCAAGATCCGAAGGTGGAAACCCGAACCCGTTGTTGCTAGAACATTATGAAGAACCAAAACAACATCAAGACTAGACCGTGTTCGTAAACCGACTCAGGTACGTTTATAACGAGAACTTGTTCATTTAGGTTCGCATTCATTTAGAAATCATAGATCAATTTTAGTATGGTAAAAACGAATCTAACGCAACAAATCTTACTAAAATTCATTAACATATGTTAGGTTGATTAATAAACTAGTGAACCGTATGCCTATATTGATTCATCGCACCTTTAAAACCCGAAGTTTGAATGAATAGATGGTCAGGGTTTATAGGCGTTGTGATTCCGAGTTCAATGATACCAGAATCGTGTTATTTCATCAAGATTTGAGGGTTAATCTTGACATTGGACTGAATAGATGGTTAGGGTTTATAGGCGCTGTGATTCTGAGCACATGACATTGGACTGAGATACTGGCATCTTGAGAAGAATGTTGTGATGTCTTGAAATGACTTTTTAAATTATGTTTAAAGATAAGAGTTTAATTGTTAAGGATATTTAATGATTTTGTAATATATGGTTGCTCTTTTTATATTCCAAAAAAGTTTTAATTCACTTTGATATTTAGAATTATGTTTATGAGTAAATCCAATGCCAAAGTAAGGCACCGGGACCGGGGCCTTACATCATGTGATTGGACGCCGGCCACTACGACGGTCGTATGATCATATTATAATGATGGACCTCTCCGAATGTGGTAAAATAATGCACATAAACATATAACAAGTTAGGCATCAAACTGATATACACACAAGGATTAAACAGTTGCAGTTATGAATAATATATAATAGGTAAATAAATAAGATACGCATACGTCCCAAAAAGGATTAAAATAAGTAAAAAGGGGAGAAATACTCACATTAGTAAATAAGAGGAATGAATTAGATATAAACAGAAATCAATAAACGTCTCGCTTGACGAGATATATCCACGAACAAATCCTAGGTATGAGTAATAAACGATGAAATACTATGAATTAATAAATAAGCTAAAAGGGAATCTAGGTATGAGCGGGTATTGTGGAGTTAAAATATTTTATTTAAAGTTCGTTTTATAAAAGTTATTATATGATAAAACAAATCTTTTTCTGTAAGAATATTATTTTTAATTAATGTTGTATTAAATAATATTAAATATTTGTTTATAGAAATAAATTTGTATTATTTTTAATAAAGATTTCTTGTAAATAATAAATAATTAATAATAATAATAATACGTATATAAAATATAATCTAGTATAAAACCTTTTAACTTATATCTATATTTTAATATGTTAATTAACAATAAATTTTTAAATACATATTTCAAATTAAAATCGTTTTTTAAGCATTAAAACATTTATCAAATTTATAAATCTAACATATATATGTGTGTGTGTGTGTGTGTGTGTGTAAATGCATACTGTAACATTCCGTTTCCCATTACGGTTTATAAAATAATAATATTAATTATTATGAGATGGGCTTGTGTTGGGTTAAATAAATGTGGGTAATGGACTTGGATTAATAAGGTAGGAAGAAAGACCATGAGATGAAGCCCATGATCCATAATATATGAACAATATTATTCATTAATCAATTCATTCCACTCATTCCTTTCACCATCCAAAACACACACTTATGCTCTCTCTCATCTTTCTCTCTTTCTCTAGCCGAACCCAAGAGGAAACCGAGAATCGATCCGAAGTAATGATGTTATGATCTTATATGGATCCAAACCCGCTAGATCTAGTCACGAAAAGATGAACCGACACCCTCAACCATTAAAGTCATGAGATCCGGATGGAATCGGGTATAAACCGATCTATATACAAGCTTAGGGGTCACCCAAGCTCGAATCCGGATCGAACGAGACGAAAAACGGTGAAAACGGTGGAAAAACGACTGAGATATCAGTTTTCCAGCGAGATCCCGGTTTTCAGGTGATGACGGCACTGGAAAGGCGGCGTCGCCGACAGAGGAATGTTTAGGGAATGTTCTGACATTCTCTGACCTAACCCTAGGCGCGTGTAACAAATGAACTATCATTCGCTATGCCCATTCGTTAAAAAAGAATAATGAACGAGTTACATTCGTTAAGCCATTCTATGCCTATTTCGTTATGGAAGGAGTAACGAATGGGCTACATTCGTTAGCCCATTCGTTACGGAGAGGTGACGTATAAACCCTCATTCGTTAGAAGATCCATTTGCTATGATAGTCCATTTTCTATGAAGGTTCATTCGTTATAAAGGTCCATTCATCAAGAAGTAACGAATGAGTCGATTCGTTATGAAAGAACACACACGTTAGGAGGCAACGAATGAGCCCCATTCGTTAAGGATCAGGATAATGAATAAGAGTTTGATAAAATGACAGAAAGGTCCCTGGACTTAAAATAAAATGGTTTAATTATATATAAGCCCTTGGACTTTTTTAACTGATGAAAGATACCTTAAAGGGTTAATGAGTTAACAATTAAATATTATAAAAGAATTCTAATGGGAATTTTGGTAAGAACAGTTAATGAAATAAAATTTTTCCAAGCTAGGGGCTCTGCCCCTTGGACCCCGTAACAGTTGCTGCCCCTAGAACCCCGCTTCCATGGGCGCTGCCCCTGGACCCGGTTCGTTGAGGGTTATTGTTAAACTAGAAACACGATATGGGTAGTGATAGTTAATTGATACGTGTAATTGTCATACAGTTAATCGCGCACAGCTAAAGAAAGGAATAACCATTAACTGTGAACGTAACAGGTTGCAAGTGAGTTTTAGCCCCATTTCCTTGTTATGTTTTTGGGGTTGTGTGCATACTTGATGTGATTAGTTAATACACTTACCCTAAGTGGTAAGTGTATGCCTTATATGATTTATGTAATAATGATTAAGGTTATGAGTGAATGCTTGTCGGTAAGTGAACGATCTTCGGATATCGCGCGTATCATCAGGAAAGGTGAGTTTTACACATGATGCATGATTGATATATGAATGATTAAGAATATGTATGAATGTATATAATAGAATGTGCGTGTAAAGAAGCGTATGTATGGTTGTATGCAAATAAGGGACCAGACCCTAATAATATCTGTGATAGAAGAACCAGACCCTAATAATATCTGAGATAGAGAAGTAAGGGACTAAACCCTACAAAGATCTGAGATGGTAAAGATTGTTATGTATGTATAATGAAGTATAAAAGTGTGAGGTATGAATGAATGTATGAATGAATGTATGAAATTAAGAAAGAAAGAAAGAAAGTATATATGTATGAATGAAAGAAAGGTAACAGGCTAAGTATGTAATATGTATCTTCAGATACGTATATATGTAAGTATGTGAATGAATTGTATGTTGCTTGATTAACTAGAACTCACTCAGCATAGCTGACTTTTAGTATGCACGCAGGTGAGTAGGATGAGACAGCTGGCTTGAAGGGGGACACATGACAGATGAATAAAGAAGCTGGCATCTGAATACTAAGTTGTTAATGTTTGAACTAAAAAGACATGTTTTATATAATTTTAAATTGAAACTTATGTAATTAATGGTTGACTTTTAATATTATTCCGTGAAAGTTTTAATTCACTCTGATATTTAGAATTGTGTTTATGAGTAAATTCAACGCCAAAGTAGGGCACCGAGACCAGGGCCTTACAAGTTGGTATCAGCGCATAAGTTCGAGAGAATTAAGCATCCTACATGCTTAGACTCGAATAGAGAATGGGACATAAGTAAGAAAATAAAGAAGATGCCAGCTCAAGAAAGCCATGTGTCGCTCAAGCAAGCTAAGTAAAGATAAAGTATGTGATTAATTTCACATGTAATGTAAGAATGTGTAAGGAAGTTATCTTAAATGCTAGGGATATGAGTATATGATTATATGAACTGTTTGATTCTCTAACTGTTAGAAGTAGATCTAGCACAAGTGGAATCACAAAGGAAAGTGCATAGGACACGGTGAGTAACGTGATCAGCTAATCAAAGCTGGCCACTCCTATTACCTGTTAGCCTTACTATCCTTATACTAATAGTTTCTTGAGTGATGATGTTTGTGTTTCCTTATAGAATACGAATGGCCGATCAAGGAAATTTGTTAGTCAAGGAGGTCGTACGGGACGTCGTGGTAGGCCATGTATTATCTGAGAACCTTCTGTAGAGCTAGTCACTAACACCAGGGAGGAAGGAAGTGCAGCCGGACGAAATCCGAGCAGCAATGAAGAATATCAGCTAGACCCCGCTGCTCAAGCAGCTACTGCTCAAGCTGTAGCTACTGCAGTGAAGAACGTGTAACCTGAAAAGTCTACTGGAAGCCATGAGAGAACCGCTGAGAGGGCAGGGGATAATGGTAAGGAGGATGATGATGGGGAAAGTGACTCGAGTGAAGTTCGGTCTATGAAAGTTGATGACAGAAGGAGAGGCCGAGGCGGGTGTAACTACAAGTCATTCAAAGGTTGTAGCCGGTGAAGTTAGCTGGTTAGTAGACGCAATCGCTACTCTTCAATGGATAACCGCCATGGACAAGGTTATCCGAATTAGCGAGTGTCGTCCTGACCAAGCAGTGGGTTAGGCTACCCAGTCGTTCGGAGATAAAGCTATGTACTGGTGGGAGTCGGTGGAGCAGAGAAAGACTCGGGAAGGGATTAAGGCTTTGAGGTGGGATGACCTGAAGGAGCTAGTGATATGAAGGTTCTGTGCTGATGCTGAGGTTGAAAGGGCTAAGATGAAGTTCCTAAATTTGAAGGCGGGAAAGATGACACACCGCGAGTACACTACTGAATTCAACCGTATGACTAGGTTGGTTCCTGAAATGGTGAATACTAAAGCCAAAAGGAACAAGTGTTATATAAGAGGACTACGATAGAACGTCTGCCCCTTAGTCAAGACAAGTAAACCTGCTACTTTCAAATCTACTGTTGAACTCGCAAAGATGGTTTACGAGGATCAGGCTGTGGATGAGGTGGTAGTGGAAGAGAAGAAAGAGAGAAAATATGTTGTTCCTAGTAAACGACCTGGTACTCAGTTGTGTAACCCTAGAGATAAGAAGCGGAGGGTGTGGGAGAAGAGGTCATATAAGACGTGTGGAAAGATGCACGGTGGTGAGTGCAAATGGGGTAAGGGTTTGATGTCTGTCATAAGTGTGGTAAAGCTCATGGTGGGGAGTGCAGGCTTGGGTCGAATGCCTGTTACAAGTGTGGGAAGGTGGGGCATTATGCTCCAGATTGCACTGCAAAGCCCGCGTGATACAAGTGCGGTAAGACTAGTCATATGGCAAGAGAGTGCACTAACGGTGAACCTGGAGGAAGCGGAAAGATAGACTCTAATCAAGAAAGGCCAAGGACTATGGCCTACATGCTGACTCAAGAGAAAGCTAAGCAGATCCCTGATGTTGTGACAGTTACGTTTTTAGTGCACAGTATTTCTGCTTCTGTATTTTTTGATTCAGGTGCAAACAGAAGTTTCGTAGCTACAACATTTAGTAAATTAGAAAATATGAGATGTTGTCATGTGCCTGAAACTTTTAAAGTAGAAACCGTGAGTGAGAACTCTGTTAGAATATTGAGAATGGTTAAGGATTGTAAGATAGAATTAGACGGGACATGAGTTCCCTGTTGCTATGTATGTTATGACCTTAGGAGGGTTCGATGTGGTTTGGGAATGGATTGGCTCTCTGAGTTTGAGGCTTAGATAGTGTGTAAGAGTAGATTGATAAGGTTAAGATCCTTGGATGGTGGTACGGTGATCGTTTATGGTGATAAATAAAATTCAGGGCTTAATGTCATTTCGATGATAAAAGCCGAAGGATTGTTAAGGCGAGGGTGCGGTGCTTACCTGGCATATGTTGTCAAAGCTATAGCCGAGACGAAAAAAGTGAAAGATGTTCCCGTTGTGTGAGACTATCTAGAAATGTTCCCTGAGGACCTTCCGGGGTTGACACCAGAGCGTGAGATGGAGTTCCAGATAGACTTAATACCAGGAGCCCAACCCGTCGCGAAAGCAACATTCCGCCTGGCGCCGTTTTGAGATAAAAGAACTGATGGCACAACTACAAGAACTCCTCGACAAGGATTTTATTAGGCCAAGTGTTTCCCCGTGGGGCGCACCGGTGTTGTTATTAAATAAAAAGGATGGAAGTATGAGAATGTGCATAGACTATCGTGAGTTGAACAAGCTTACGGTGAATAATAGATATCCGTTGCCACGGATTGATGATCTGTTTGATCAACTACAAGGTTCGAGTTGGTTCTCACGAATAGAACTTAGATTGGGCTATCATCAGCTGAAGGTGAAAGAGGCAGACATCCCTAAAACAGCATTTCAAACGCGGTATGGGCATTACGAGTTCCTCGTGATGTTATTCGGTCTAATGAATACTCCCCCAACATTTATGGACAAGATGGATAGAGTATGTCGACCAATGTTAGACAAGTCAGTTATCGTTTTCATTGATGATATATTGATTTATTTGAAGAGCGAGTCTGAACATGTTGGGCATCTAAGAGAAGTGTTGGAGGTCTTGAAGGAAGAGATGTTGTATGCTAAGTTTTCAAAATGCGCATTTTGGTTGCATGAAGTGCAGTTTCTTGGTCACGTGATCAATCATGAAGGAATTACCGTGGACCCAGCTAAGATTGAGGCGATAACAAATTGGAAGACTCCGTAAAACCCGTCTGATATATAGAGTTTCTTAGGGTTGGCTGGCTATTACAGGAGATTCATCTAAGGCTTCTCTAATATAGTCGCACTGTTGACCGGAATGACCCGAAAGACCAAAGTATTCAGTTGGGGTAAATTTCAGGAAGAAGCTTTTGAAGAATTCATGAAAAGACTCACACAAGCTCCAATCCTTGCTTTACCCAATGATGATGAAAATTTGGTTGTTTGTACTGATGCCTCGCATCGTGGATTAGGTTGCGTGTTGATGCAATGAGAAAAAGTGATAGCATATGCCTCCAGGCAGTTTAAAGTTCACGAGAGTACTTATCTGACGCATGATTTAAAGCTAGCAGCAATAGTGCACGCTCTAAAGATATAGAGACATTATCTGTATGGTACTAAGTGTACTATCTACACATATCATAAGAGCTTAAAATATTTCTTTGAGCAGAAAGAGCTGAACATAAGACAGAGAAGGTGGTTAGAATTGATTAAGGACTATGATTGTGATATCAAATACCATCCTGGTAAGGCTAATGTGGTCGCTGGCGCACTAAGCCGTAAGAATGAAGAAGTTATTGCAACACTAAAGTCTTATAAGTTGATCATTAACTCATATCTATTTGGAGAAATCATCGAGATTTAGTCTGAGGTGCTTGCAGATGAAGGATTAATGAAGAAGAAAAGAATTGTGGGAAAGAAGACGAGTTGATGGAAAACACTCATGGTGTAAAGACTAGATTTGACCGTATGTGGATTCCACTCCATGGAAATCTTATAGGTCGAATCTTAGATGAAGCTCACAAGTAATATATTCTATTGATCCGGGATCCACCAAGATATATCAGGACCTGAAGAGAGACTACTGTTGGCTGGGTATGAAGAATGATGTAGTAGATTATGTCAGTAAGTGCATAACTTGCTTGCAAGTCAAAGCGCAGCACCAGAAGCCCTATGGGAAGGTGCAGCCCCTAGTAATACCTAAATGGAAATGAGAACACATTACCATGGATTTCATAACTAAGCTACCTCGTACAGCTAAACAACATGATACCATTTGGGTGATAGCGGACCGTTTGACGAAAAGTGCTCACTTTCTGCCTATACGAGAAAATTTCTCGTTGGAAGCGTTAGCAGATGTGTTCATAAAGAAGGTTGCGGCTAAACATGGAGTGCGGTTATCGATTGTGTCTGATAGAGATACTCGTTTTACTTCAAGATTTTGGAAGAAGTTCCATGACGCTATGGGAACCAGATTGAACATCAATACTGCGTATCATCCTCAAACAGATGGGAAGTCTGAAAGGACTTCCAAACCTTTGAGGATATGCTACGTGCTTGTGTCTTAGACTTTGGTGGAAGTTGGGATGATCATCTGCATCTTGCAGATTCTCTTATAACAACAGCTACCATTCAAGTATTGGTATGCCGCCATTTGAGATGCTATATGGTAGACGTTGTAGAACTCCTGTACATTGGGGAGAGATTGGTTAGAAGGAGCTTGGAAGCTTAGAAGTTGTGCAAGAAACCTCGTCAGGGTTCGATCTAATCAAGGAAAGGATTAAATCTGCTCAAGATCGTCAGAAGTCATATAATGATAAGCGGCGACGACCAATCGAGTTTAACGTTGGTGACAATGTGATGCTCAAGGTCTCGCCTTGGAAGGGAATTATTCGTTTCAGGAAGAGAGGAAAGTTGAGTCCAAGGTACATTGGACTGTTTATGATTGTAGGTCATGTAGGTGAAGTAGCATACAAGCTAGACTTACCCGAGGAGCTAAAAGGAATTCATCCGACCTTTCATGTTTCTCATTTAAGAAAATGCCTAGGTGATGACACGTCACATGTGCCATTGGTAGACATTGAGGTGGATGAACAGTTAAACTATATCGAGCAGCCTGTAGGGATCGTTGACCGCATAGAAAAGCAGTTTCGTCATAAAGATATCCCTTTGGTAAAAGTGATATGGAGGCATCGTTAGGGATCAGATGCCACTTGGGAAGTTGAAGAAGAGATTCGCAAGTTTTATCCAAATTTGTTTTAAGTAATAATTAGGTGGGTAGACTTGTAACATTCCGTTTCTTGTTACGGTTTATAAAATAATAATATTAGTTATTATGAGATGAGCTTGTGTTGGGTTAAATAAATGTTGGAAATGGACTTGGATTAATAAGGAAGGAAGAAAGACCATGGGCTTAAGCCCATGACCCATAATATATAAACAATATTATTCATTAATCCATTCATTCCACTCATTCCTTACACCATCCAAAACACACACTTTAGCTTTCTCTCATTCTCTAGCCGAACCTAAGAGGAAACCGAGCATCGATCTGAGGTAATGATGTTATGATCTTATATGGATTCAAACCCGCTAGATCTACTCACTAAACAATAGACTAACACCCTCAACCGTTAAAGTCACCAGATCCGGATGGAATCGGGTATAAACCGATCGAAAGACGAGCTTAGGGGTCACCCTAGCTCGCATCCGGATCGAACGGGATGAAAAACGGTAAAAAATGGTGGAAAAACGACTGAGATCTCGCTTTTCCGGCGAGATCCCGGTTTTCCGGTGATGACGGCGCTGGAAAGGTGGTGTCAGCAATAGGGGAAATTTTAGGGAATGTCAGGGAATGTTCTAACATTCTCAGACCAAACCCTAGGCGCGTGTAACGAATGAACTATAATTCGCTATGCCCATTCGTTAAGAAAGAATAACGAACGAGTTACATTCGTTAAGCCATTCGCTATGCCCATACGTTAAGGAAGGAGTAACGAATGAGCTACATTCGTTAGCCCATTCGTTACGGAGATGTGACGAATGAACCCTCATTCGTTAGAAGGTCCATTCGCTAAGAAAGTCCATTCGCTATGAAGGTTCATTCGTTATAAAGGTCCATTCGTTAAGAAGTAACGTATGAGTCCATTCGTTATGAAAGAACACACGCGTTAGTAGGCAACGAATGAGCACCATTCGTTAAGGATCAGGATAATGAATAAGAGTTTGATAAAATGAGAGAAAGGTCCCTGGACTTAGAGTAAAATGGTTTAATTATATAGAAGCCCTTGGACATTATTAATTGATGAAAGATACCTTAAATGGTTAATGAGTTAACAATTAAATAATATTAAAGAATTCTAATGTGAATTTTGGTAAGAACAGTTAATGAAAATAATTTTTTTCCTAGACAGGGGCTTTGCCCCTTGGACCCCGCTAAGGGCTACCGCCCCTAGAACCCCCGCTACTAGGGGCACTGCCCCCGGACCCCGGTTCGTTGAGGGTTATTATTAAACGAGAAACACGATATGGGTAGTAATTGTTAATTGATACGTGTAATTGTTATACAATAGTCGCGCACAGCTAAAGAAAGGAATAACCATTAACGGTGAACGTAACAGGACGCAGGTGAGTTTCTAGCCCCATTTCCTTGTTATGTTTTCGGGGCTGTGTGCATACTCGATGTGATTAGTTAATACACTTACCCTAAGTGGTAAGTGTATGCCTTATATGATTTATGTGATAATGATTGAGGTTATGAGTGAATGCTTGTCGGTACGTGAATGATCTTTGGATATTGCACGTATCGCCAGGAAAGGTGAGTTTTACACATGATGCATGAATGATATATGAATGATTAAGAATATGTATGAATGTATAAAATAGAATATGTGTGTAAAGAAGCGTATGTATGGTTGTATGGAAAGAAGGGACCAAACCCTAATAATATTTGAGATAGAAGGGACCATGCCCTAATAATATATGAGATAGAGAAGAAAGGGACCAGGCCCTAATAATATCTGAGATAGAGAAGTAAGGGACCAAACCCTAAAAATATCTGAGATGGTAAAGATAGTTATGTATGTATTATGAAAGTATGAAAGTGTGATGGTATGAAAGAATGTATGAATGAATGTATAAAAGTATCAAAGAAAGAAAAAAAGTATATATGTACGAATGAAAGAAAGGTAACAGGCTAAGTATGTAATATTTATCTTGGATACGTATATATGTAAGTATGTAAATGAATTGTATGTTTCTTGATTAACTAGAACTCCCTCAGCGTAGCTAACTTTTAGTATGCACGCAAGTGAGTAGGATGAGACAGTTGGCTTGAAGGGGGACACATGGCAGATGAATAAAGAAGCTGACATCTGAAGACTCAGCTGTTAATGTTTAAACTAAAAAGACATGTTTTATATCATTTTAAATTGAGACTTATGTAATGAATGATTGACTTTTAATATTATTCTGTGAAAGTTTTAATTCACTCTAATATTTAGAATTATGTTTATGAGTAAATTCAACGCCAAAGTAGGGCACCGGGACCGGTCCTTACACATACATATATATTTAGTTTTTATCCAAGGTTCGAAAAACGATTAGTTAATGTGTCGGTTTTGTAAAAATATTGATTTATTATTATATATGAAATATTAATAATAAGATTTAAATGATTAATATATAACTTAAAAGGTATTTCTAAAAATAAAAGAACTCAAAACGGGCTGTGGGTGGCTCGAACCCGCTCCCCCAGCCAAAGCAGACACTTAACCAACAAACGCAACCAGCTGCGCTACCAGATCATGTGATAATAACTTGAAACTAATCTAATATAAACACCCATACTTGGGCAAGAACAGAGCCGGCCAAAATATGATTAATGACGAACACTTGCAGGTGATTAAGGACGAACACTTGCAGGTGAAAATAATCTAATTAACTAAGGGGGTTTAGTTGGCACTGGGTAGAGGATGATGCAGGTTCGTTTAATTGAGTTAAAACTATCATATATTTTATATCATTAAACCAGTGAATACGGTGGTCAATATAATCAATTCGTATGACATACGATCTTGTTTTCCTAATTGTAGCGTCGGTGAGGCCGATTATGGCAAGATTAACATATAAATGATTCAATTCCCTGATTACGACGAGAATTAAGGTGCAAGCAAGCTAGAAGGGTGTTCTGGTACGGGTATAATGCTTAACGGGTCAGGGACGTTTAATAATATATAATATAATAGATTTTGCTGATGGATCCCTAGACTATGGAGGTGGATATAAAATAGGTTTAAAGTATAGTTTAGGTTAATAATTGTATGTTTTTCAAAGTTAATTATATATTTTAGTTAAATATAACAAATGATATTAATCTAATAAAAATTTGATTAACATGATATTTTATTAATAAAACTTCTCGAACATAAAAACGTGTCGGGTAACGGATAAAATATTAATTGAGAAAAATCCGAGTTGTTACATTAAGGTACATATATTATCTTTGTAAATTCTTTTTTAAAATCTACCTATATAATAAACCAATGGGTTTTTCACCAAATGTCTTGAAAGTGTCACATGGCATTTTCTAATTTTTTTAAATTATTTTAATTCCATTTCCAAATCAAAGGGCGTTCCATACTTCCATTATTTATCATAAGCCGATTTACATTTTAACCCTAACCATCACAATCTGCCTATTGCATTGAAATCCATCAATATTCAAATATTCAAGGTAACTATTCGATCGTTTCACCTACATTGATTCAATCAGATTCACACAGACACAGGTTCAATCAGATTCAATCGATTCACATGTTCAATCATGTTCAATCGATCAGTCTTTGTAATCCTATCACAGGTTCAATCGATCTTCGTAATGCGATTTATATGTAATCCATGGTCTTTCAATTGAAACCCTAATTCTATGATCATTATATCTAAATTTGTGGTCTTTCTGTTGAGTGCTTAAAATGCTTTTTAGACCTTACATTGATGCATAGTTAGTATTACTTTATTTTTATGTGTATTTTTCTTTTTATGATGATCATATCTTCAGTGTAACGCAATTAGGTTAATTTTGACTCTATTATAATACTTTTGAATACCTCAAAGTTTGTTTTATTATCTTTGGATCTTGGTTTGATTGCTTTTAAGTATTCATTTACTTTAATTCATGCTATATACATATTCGTTTTCATCAAACCCTATTTTAGATTCATATCATATTTTACATATTAGTTTTTTAAAATGAATGATTATTCGTTTTATATCTAATACTGTTAAGCATTATGCATTTTATTTTTCTGTTGATTTTGAAAATTAAACTATTGTTTTGGTTAGAACAATTTTATTTAGTATTTTGTATTTGGTATGTGGAAAACGAATTGAAGATTTCTCAAATTTACTATGGGTGATCATTTGAGGTACAACTTTTGATATCTATTTATCAAAAAGTTAACAGTTATACTTTTTATTGAACTTTATGTTTCATTTGAGTTGTTATACTTTTTTTATGAAATAGTTATACTTGAGACTTTGATTAATTGACATTCGTATTGCAGGGAATGATAGTCATATATGATTTGTTGATAAATGCATGTAAAGATGGTAGACGAGAAGCATGAATGCGTTAACAGAGTTAGCCAGGTATGAGTGTTACACTTGCCTTTTGGTAATTTTGTTTGTGTTTACAGATGAGATTTGTTGAACATAGTGGGATGTAGTTGAAAACAAGCCAATAGTTATATTATATGGAGCCAGAGGGGTTGTTGCAATGTTGGCTATTGTTCGTTGTTATTGGTGCAATTTATCAAAGTTTCATTGCTAAATGCATAGAAAGTTTTTTTTTAATTGCAAGGGCCAAGGGGGATATTTGGATGTTTAAAGCATTAGATGGTAGTTTGATTTCAGGAAATGTGAATTCATCCCTTTTACTTGTGATGCTCGGGCCCGTGTTCTTCGTTCGTGATTCAACTCTTCATTTGTCAGTTCATTGGAAAAAGAAAAAACATTTACTTTCGTATGGTTATGACAAAAAGGTATGATCTATAATAAATATATAATCTTTCAGTTTGAATTAATCACATAAGTTTGGTTTCAGTTTATATTGCAATTCATTATTTTACACTAAATTTGGTTTGGTTTTGGTTATAAGTTCTACGATTGGCTACAGCTTACAGGTAGTGAAGTTTGTTTGGTCATTTTCGAAATGCCTGGAATGGTGAATCTCTAGGCTATTTTAACTTTTATGTGTCAACAATGAGTTTTTTTTTGGCTATGTGCGTGGCCTGAACTAAAGGATTTGGAAGAAGTGGGGATCATATGTGAGATGACTTGATGGAATGGATTTGTTCAAGTTGATTGCTGTTATTTTTGTTTTTGTATCAATATTGAATTAGGATAGGAATATTGTTAGTCTAACTAATCTTTGTAATTATCTTTATATAACATGGCATCATATTTTTCAAGTCGTCACAATGTTTGCATTTTAGTAGTATATATTTTACCTTTAATTTTTAGTAGTAGCTAGGCATGCCGTGCTAAAGGCAGAAGCGTGAAAAATTGCTAAGCACGGGAAGGCGTGTTGATTTTCCACACACCCCTTCTCGTGCTTAGCAATTTCCCACACACGAGAAGGCATGTGTGGAAAATCAACACACATTCATTCCTTTTGCTTTTGACACATTTGGGTCTCTTGCCCCCGATGCTGCTACGTTTCTAAAGAGAGTTCAGCGGGTCGTGCACAGTAACTCATCGACGCCGAGGAACGATAACTTTTTTTTCAGTAGGATCGGTTTTGCCATTCAAAAGGGGGTGGCGGCGCAGCTTGTTGCCTGCTTACCTGCCTCTTTATTGTAATTGGATCATTTTATTTTTAATATTTATATGAATTATAATAAAAAAAATAGTAGCTTTCTAAGTCATTAATATAACAAACTTCTAAAAATGGTTTGTTAGGCATGGGGTATACTCTAACCCCAACATATGTTAAAATGACATGAAACTTTAAAGATAGATTAAACCACTCTTCACTTGTATTAAATTTGTTAAAAATGGGCCTTGGATTATGTTTTTAACGGGTTAAAAGACAAATAACAATATATTACATTAACAATTAATAGGTGTGAGATGAAGTTAAAAGAATTAAACCATTTCTTATGGGTGAGACCGAGTGAAAGAAAGAAAAATGAGTGATGCTATGAAGTTAAGATGAGTTAGAGTATAACCCATGATCTTATGATCGGTTGAATTCTTTTTAATGATTCAACCAGGGTAATTAATACACATCATTGTTTCATATATTGTGACACTTGATTCATTTGTTTCCTGTAGCATATTATATCATATATGGTCTGATCATACCTATTTTGATAAGTATCATAAACTTCATATTATATCAATTGCATGTTTTAAATACTTCCTTTTAGACCAGTTATTAAATATTTATTCATTTTAAAATTATATGTTTTCCTATTTTGGGTTTGTCATAGTGTCAAATGTTTTTTAAGTTGAAAGATTTAACGCGAAAAGAAAATACTCAAATAGTTTTAGAGTCGTCTCGGTTGAGTATTAAAATCGATAAACAACTTTTAAATAACTTCACTAAAACAAAAGTAAGATTGTTTCAAGTATTTATATTATTATATTTATTTTTTAGTTGTTTATGTTATATTACCACCCCGTGTAATACACGGGTTCTAACCTAGTATATATATATATATATATATATAAATATATATATATATATATATATATATATATATAGGATCAGGATCATGAGAGAACTTTTTTTAAATTGAGAACTTTGAGAACCATTTTGGACCACAAAAAACCCAAAAATAAAAAAAAATCTTAAAATAAAAAAAACACAAAAATGAAAAAAGTAAAAAAACCAAAATTTTTATTTTAACATCCCGGTTTCATTAAAAAAACTCGGTTTAGCAAATTATATACACATATGTATAATATATACATATATGTACATTTACATGATTTTTTTATACACATGTGTATAATTTAAGATAAATGATACCGTACATATGTGTTAAGTAACTAAAGATTAAATAAAATTATACATATGTGTATAATACAACGTTTTATTTATTTATTTATTTATTTTATTTTTTTAATGAAACCGGACAGAAATATAAGAATTTTGGTTTTTTTACTTTTTTTAAAAATTTTTGTTATTTTTGTTTTATGATTTTTTTAAAGGTGTTTTTAGTGGTCCAAAATGGTTCTCAAAGTTCTCAATTTGCAAAGGGTTCTCTTAAGATCCTTACCCTATATATATATATATAATATAAAGTCGTCTAAAATGTTTATCTTTTGTTATCTAATATTAACAATAGCTTTCTGATATTGGTGATAATCAAACTTCAAGTTCTAATTGGGATGCTCAGGATGAAAGTAATAATAACAAGGGAACTACTACCTCTTCTGATGATAAACTTAAGAGGAAACATATGGATGCATTTGAAGTTGAAGATGAAGCTAGCATGTTGACAACTAAGTTTAAGACAGTGAGTGTTGAAGACAAGCCCACCACCAGTGATGCTTTTTTAACGAGGGTGTGACACTTTTAAATTGGAGAAAATTTCAAAATGAAAGCTTAAGATTTGGTAATAAAGATAATGAGTTAATATCATTGTTATATTTTAAGATTTTGAAACTTTTTGGTTTTCTTGTTTGATTTGGTTTTTTAGACTCATTATCTATGTTTGTTGGAATTTTGGAATATTTTATCCATGTTTGGATGTTTGGCTATATTTATTTATATATATACAATTGTGAGATTGGTTTTGTAAGGAATAGTTACTATTCACTTCAAATTGTGCATAATGGTATATGCTTTATGCTTATTGATTTGTACAAATAATTGTCATGTTTTTATGTACTACTCAATACCAAACACATGTATAGTTTGCTTTGTATATTAAGAAAAAGTTTGTGTAATGTTGGTTGTAAATCATGTTATTGATATAGTACCTATGTTAGTTGTTGGACACCTTTTTTTTTTTAACTTTGTGTGGTAAAAAGAAGTTACATGCACTCAACTAACTTGCCATAAAAAAAATTTAATAAACCATTTATTAAGTTGGATCGTGCGTTAAAAGTAGGTTTTGGATAATCATGTATTAAGGTTCTTTTTTATTTGTTGTTGCTATCGCTAAAATTATTTAAAGTTATGATGGTTTCTTCAGCTTCATGGATGACGATTTTTGTAGGTCTCTTTGTTTCGTATTTTTAAATGCTTGAATTCAAAAATATGAAATTGACAATTCAAACCTTCAAAACAGGGATTTCGAGTACAATTTCAAGTTGAAAGAAATTATGTGAAGATAGAGGTGGTGTCACGGTGGTTGATGGTCATGATTCATGAAGCGTATAAGGTGGTTTCGCTTTTTTATAGAAAGTCGTTATAGACGAATGTTAATCGACGACCGATTTTGAAGTAACATGTGGACGTCGTTAGTATTTCAGTTGCACTCATTGCGGGGGTCAAAATACTAGTATATATACAATTACAACTAAACTTGGCATTGTGACTTTGTACTTTGTGAAGTTGAAGTTGTACTCTCTTTATGTTTTTATTTGACTAGCATATAATGCTTCCAAGTTTTGTAATTTTTTTTAAATGCAATTTTACTTTCGTTAATAAACATCCAACGATTTACAATGAATTAACAGGTAAGTGAGCAACAAGCTGTGTCGAACCTCCCTTTTGGACAGCAAACCTAATTCTACTAAAATAAAAGTTTTGGTTCTTAGGAGCCAATAAATTACTATGCATGACCCGATGAATTGTGTTCAAAAAGTCCACGGCATCCGAAGCTAAGAAACCAAATGTGTCAAAGGCAAACCTTAAGCTTTTGTAATAATGGAATAATTCAACATATGTTCTTAGACAATATACATATATGTATAAACCTTAATATTTTGTAACAGAGTTTGTGACTTTACACCCAAACTCTTTATTGCATTTAGAAACATTCAATCGACCGCCGCTCCCCGCAATGCGGGGTTAAAAGTTCCAGTTTAAGTTTTAAAAGAAAATTATGTTTGGATGTTTGGCTTCATATGTTGGATTATGATGTTTGGTTTTATATATTCTATGGCTCTAAATGCAGCTGTGTAATCCACCACATTTTTCATACACAACCTTTATTTAAATTTCAAAGGGAATTATATTGCTCTTAACTTTATTATTTACACTCTATAACTGCTGTTTCAAACTCTTTTGTAACAGATGTATTTTATAAATGTTTATAACATCTTACTTTTAACATTCAAATCATTGTGCGTGCTTTGTTACCTTTTATATAACTTATTGCTTTTACAAAATCATCTTGCCATAAATAAATACTAATATTGAATTTCACAGCAACCTCATTGACAAGTTTTGACCATCAAATTAACATTAACATTAAGAATATTAATAAAATTGGTAATCCTTCATTTTAATAAAATTGAATATTTGTGTTTTAACGAAATATTTATTACATAAATTTTACTTATAATAATTTGGTAATTTTTAATCTTGTTAATCACTCATCTTGATAAAATTGGGAAATTTGTGTTTTAACATAATATTAATTACGTAAAATTTATTTATAGTAATTTGATAAACCGCGAAAAATAGTAGTCCCTCATTTTAATAAAATTGAATATTTGTGCTTTAACATAATATATATTACATAATTTTTATTTATAATAACTTGGTAATTTTTAAAGTTGGTAATCCCTCATTTTAATATTTAATAAATATTTGTGTGTTAAGAGAAGTTTATTACATAAATTTAATTTATAATATTTTGGTAATTTTTAAATTTGGTAATTATGTTGGATTTTTAATAAAATTGAATATTTGTGTATTAACAGAATACTTATTACACAAATTTTATTTCTAATATCATGTTACTTTTTATAACTGGTAATCCTCATTATAATACAATTGAATATTTATCTTTTAAAAGAATAAAATTGGTCGACCCATTATCTAAGGCCCATTATAATTCAGTAAACAACCAAGTCTGATTATCAAGTTAATCATTAACGACTCTTCGTTATTAAGTCAGTTCTTTACGCATAAAGCCGTTACCTTCAATTGGATTTCTCATTTATTGAAGTCGTTGCCTTAAAGTTCTGAATCGGAAGTATGATTTTAGGCATTATTTTCGATACCATTCTTGCTATGTATTAACCCTAATTATAACTTGATGATTGTTGACTTTAAGCTAAAACCACTAATGTTGTTTATTGTTTTATACTAACCTTATTTGTTTTTTAATTATTTCATCTAAAACTTCTTTTTACTTTGAAGATATCCTGGGTGCATGTTTCATGGTGTTTTGCTTAGATGTTGGGGTATTATTTTCGATCATCTCTCTTTATCAACCTTAATAACAACTTCTTGATTGTCGATTTTTAGTATATAATTGCTCTGTTTTTAGGCTATTGATTTTTTTTATATTTCGGCCTAGAAATGTTACTATTTTATATACATTATAAAAATAGCAATACAAAAATAGATATACCGTTCGCATGTATTTCAAAAAAGTAAGATTGTGTTTTTTGTATTTTTTATTCGACATGATTTGTATATAATTTGTATTAACTGTTAACAAAAATAATGAATTTGCTAGCTGTGTGCATTTTCTATAACCCTTCTAAACCAAAAACGATATGTATAAAACAATATTATATAAGAATATGTTTTTGTTAGGCATTTTGTAAAGAAAAACTTTAAAAATTTAACACTGTTTCGATTTTAGGTTCTTCCAAAACATTTGGTGAACTATTAAACCAGGTGCAGCTATGCACCCAGTTGTACTGTACCACAAAGACAAGGACTGGTATGTGGAAATTCAATTTGTTAACCAACATAATGTTTTTGATGTTGGCTGGCTAAAAAAACTTCAAATATCTTGTAAGTAATGGTCTTTGTATTTTGATTATTATTTTAATTTTGTTTTTTTCTTTCTATTTAAGTTTTATTTTAATTTCAATTATTATTTTGAACGTATTTTAGCCATTTAGGGATGATTAAATTGAATGCTACTGTGGACAAGTGCCTGGAAACCATGACAATATTGTTGATTATGTAGTTGATGGTATGACATGAATTCTTAATATACAAATGGTCAAACACACTTCTCCTAAATTTGGTTTGATTGGTATGTGGGAATTGCTAGTGACGCATGTTATCCTTGCGGTTAATGACTATGTCGTGTTTCAACTTCTTCATGGCACGGCATTCAGAATGTATGGTTTTTTATAAGCGTGGCATTAAACCTATACCTTTTCTTGATAGTTTGATATGCGCCGGTCCTACAAACTATCCCAAAGTTGGTTATGTTCCAATGGTTATAGAATTAGACAGTGATGACAGATTCGAAGATGTCAACCTAATAGAAGGTTACTTTACTTTATTTTATTTTCTTTTTGAATTTTTATAATTTGTATTATTATTTTATTTTCTAACTTAATTATACCTATAGGAGATGATGAGCATGTACAAGGTCCAGACTGTCTTAGATATTATTGACCAACATGTTGAAGTAGACAATATTCTCGAAGTGGTTATTCAGAATAAGCTGCTAAGTAACATTTATTTATATAAAATTTAATTTAATAAATTTACTAAACAAACTAACTTTAACAAGTTGTTCTTTTTGTAACATTTGCGTGTTGAATTCGCACGCACAAATGGTTGGACATGGAAACTGATTTGGTTTTAATAAATCCAAATAGTGTTGACATACCCACTAAAATACGTATTGAATTCAAAGGTATTCACGAGAGATATAGGGTTCATCATTGGCCACAGTTTGTTCGTGCGAATGGCCTTCAACTTGGATCTCTGTATATTCTCGAGTACAACTCCAATGCTCATGCTTTAATACTTGCTAACGTTATGGATTAGTTTTGAATTAAGATATAATGGGCAATGATAATGACGATATATTATGGTATAAATATTTTGTCGGCCCCTTGTATGCCACTTTGGTTTTTTTTATGCACTTTTTTTTCTAATAATTTAGTATGTAAAATGTTCTGTAATGACTAGGACATGATGACACATTTTTGGTAAGAATGTTAACGTACTTTTTTATTCTAAAATGTAAGAAGGTGTTAAGTTATATCGTATCTATTACATTTCGTGTTTGTTCGTGATATAAATATTCGTATCTATTAATGTTTTTGTTAATATTCTCTTAATTAATATAATCCAATTAATTTAGTTACACAAGTCGATTAAGATACATAAATTGATTTTAAACTAATTACATAGTTATATACGTATGTTATACGTTGAATAACAAAATCCCGTCATTTTCAAAAGAACAATATCTTACGTTTGTTTAGCATTGATATATATCTAGCTATACTATTAAATTAATTGAGATTGTGTCCATTTGGCTTTTTTTTATTGGTTCTATCCTATTGTTTCTATATATATCAACTACTTCTATGAATTTCTTTGTAATTAAATAATTAAAAATATATTAAATTAATCAAAATAAGGAAATAAAGAAATTATTATAGTTCATCAAGTCAAACAATACATTTAGTTTCAAAAATATATATATTTCTTTCCATAAAATTTTTAATTTAAATTAACAAACTTTATTAAACCAAACAAGTTTGTCTCAAAATTAGCCGAATATGATGCTTCTATTATTATAAATAGATTTGTTAATTAAAAAAATAAAAGTTATAATATTTCTCTTTCAATGATTTAAATTGGAGGCTTATATTTTGGCTTAATTATTTATCTTCCAATTATAATTCTATTTCTCATAGAAACCCTCCTAACTTTTCGTTTTTTGGAAACATTGTGTGGATTTATATTAACAAACGTAATTTCGTTTTTATAAAATTCAAACAACGTTTAGTAAACATCTACATTTACCTATACTGTTTAAGCAACATTTTTTTTAACACTTGGCACATTTCTATTACTCTATTGTTAGACTTTCCATATATACTAAGCCATATTAGAATATTTTGGTAATTAAATTATTCAAAACTAAATAATTATATGTTATTGACGACCCGTATCTCTTTTTAATAACCCGGATCACCGATTCAATTTAATCGGATCTGCCTTTTAAATTTATAAAAATGTATGACTATTAATAAAAATATTAATTACATATATTATAGGTTTCAACTTTCCTATTTTTGTTCTATGTTTAAGAAATCATTTTCATATTAAAAACCTTTTGACTATTAATAACTGTATTAATTAAATAAATTTTAGGTTTCAAGTTTCCAATTTTTTTGTATCTTTCAAATTTCAAATTTATGTGTCAACTAATTACCTTGAATGAAATTGAGAATAATATTTATTTGTTAATTAACTAACCAAAATTATTTTGTTATACCTCCATGTATATACTTTCAATTTCACACAAATTTCACACCGCGTCTTTTCATCTATCAAATTCTGCAATTTCACATTTCTTTTTAAGGTTTATTAAATCATTTGTAGTACTCAAACTATTTCATGCATTCATATTATTGATATTGTTTATACATTTTAATTATTATCAATTTAGTACTTTGTTTGTATAGTTATTATTTTACAAACAACATAATGAAAACATAACCATGTTTAATGAGTTGGATGTGCTTAAGAATGATTGCATTCTCAAGGTTCGTATATTGAAGTTATGACGTCTAATGAACAATAACAAACCCGGTGAATTCATATTCTTATTTTTAAGGAAACCCTAAACAAATTGTTAGTTATACATAGTTACTTTTTAATTGTGTTTACTGGAATTCAAATTTGTTGGTTATAATATATACATAATTGATTTATATTTTTGAAATTATATGACATATTTCTAAGCCTTCTATATATATTTTTTGAGATGAAAATTAATAATAGTCAACATGCCATTTTATTTTTCAAAGTTGTTTCCCCTTTTATTGGCACTAATGAAGAAACATTTATTTTCTTATTAATATGTTATACATATATATATGTTCCAAAGCTAAGGTTTTACACTCGATAACATGCCTTCCCGACTCTGTTTTTTATTACCTTTTAATAATAACTAAAAACGAATTGGCATGATGGTGTTGTATCAAATGATCTGCATAAGGTACAATAGCCTACCATTTATTGATTCTTTATTTTCTGCATTGGATAAGAATTTTGATATCATGTTATATCGATAATTGATTAGAATTTTATACGATTGATCAATGTTACAAATTACAAATTAATAAATTAAAAGTTACAAGTTCATATGATATGATACATGTTATAAGCTTATAAGTTATCATGTATATGCTTTCGTTATCCGTCATCTAAGCATTTTGTTCAAAATTGTTTTTATTTTGTTGTTTTCTTGCATGTTAGGTTTTCAAGGTTATCCACGAATAATTGATCAAGTGTTTTATAAATGAAGGAAATAAAATGATTTTGTATCGTATTATTTGTTTTATTGTAAAATGTTTTGTTTTTGTCGATCTTCAAATGTAGACTACTGACTTAGATTATTAATACAATTAAGACAACTTCGTATTATTTGTTTTATTCGGTGACATATGGTTCATGTTAAGTTTTATTTTTGAATACCTCAAATAGTTATGAAGTTGTCTTAATTGTATTATTTTAAAAAAAAATTAATTATAAAAAATGGGTCTAATAGTTACGAACTCTTCTCAATTGTATTAAAATACATGAAAAAGTATTAAATATTTAGTAAACAAATTAGATTGTTTTTATGGAAAATTACTAAATATTTGTTGCGAGTAAAAGTAGATACTGACTTAGATTATTAATCTTGAATAAATACGATAGAATCACAAATACGTCTACAAACATTTGGTATAAGAAATACATTTAGAGAATTATAATGTGTATGTCTATATATCATTTTATAACTATGTGCGTCGTTTGAATCCAGAAAGTATGTAATTGTCACACCCTCAAAATCCACTAACTGAGTTTTACCGTCAGAAGGTGTGAACTAACAGGATCGGAATCATTAGTTATAATCAAACACCATATTCAAAGTTTAAATAAGTGCGAAAGCGTAAATCATAAACCAAGTGTTGCGTCACGCTGGACGACTTAAAAACACAATTAATAAAAGCTTAAAACAAGTTTTTCAAAACGATGGTATTCAATGAATGCATGTTCCTATACCGCGCGCCCGCCTCGGCTACCTGAGAATAACATACTAAAAGTGTCAACACAGGGTTGGTGAGTTCACAGGTTTATATAAATAAAGTGTTTGCGTTTGCGTTTACGTTTTGCGTTTGCGTTTGCGTTTTGCGTTACCAGATAATGTTTAATCAATTATATATCCATAGGTAGCTAGCCTATAAAACAAGTATTACTAAGTGTTCAACACCGAAGCTGACTGTTTATCAATTGCCTTGCCACCATGTCTACCACGACCATGGAAAATGTGTTTGCCAAGATTACACCCACACGACCTCCAGTCGAGTGTAGAGTTGGGTGGGGTTTGTCAAACCCAGTAGTACTACTCAACAATGACTCGCTATTATACAAATACTAAATGGTTCGATGTTATAAAGGACTTTAGTTGGTTCGTTTGCCACTTAGCCTTTACAAGTGATATATAACTAATAACAAAATCTAAAGCGTTTTGGAGTATGTTATCTCCCACAAGTAAAAAGCTTTTAAAAGAGTAAAAGGGGAATGTGAAACTCACTGTTTGCGAAGATAACCAAAAAGATCCGAGAAAAGATGTGCGTCACATAAAATCCTCACTAGTGTTCTAAAAACAAAAACGAGATTTTCTAAGTATTTAAACTACGAGTGAGTCCCTAGACTCGACACATACAACTTATGCATGTGATGCGTTTCGTGTTTCGTTTGTGAAATAAGTGCGACTCGACAAACACGTTGGTGATACGTTACATGTGTGAACAACTACTTAAGTGTCAAGTATTAACATTGTACATTACTAGCAATTATCCCCCAAAAGGGCATTTTGGTCAAAACATAGCAGACATCGATTGGTTATGCACTTTTCATGACAATTTAAATAATACAGCAGCTAAATTATCCATGCAGATTTTCACTCGACAAGATTACTCTTATTGATAAATTCTAACAAGTCAAATAAATCACCAAAAATCATAATAGAAGAAAACATGAGTTAGTTTTCTAAACCTATTTTTATCATATATGGTTTTATCACAAAGATCAAAACATTACAGCAAACACACAGCAATCATTATCATGCGCAACAGAATGTTATTTGTTATTCCCGTTAAATGACAAATCCAATTAATACAAGACCAATTGGGTTAGGTTCATAACTCAATTTGATTTCTTTCAGAAGTGGAACCAACCCATTTGGTATTGTAGATTATGAGATATCTTAGTCGCAAAACAGCCTAACAGCAGGTCTCTCAAATCAGCCTTGCACAACAGTTTTGTAAAATAATAAAAACAGACTTTTATATGTCCAAAAATTACAAACTCGGATTTTTCAGAAACTAGACTCGACCTAGTATACTGTAGAATCAACAATAGCATCAAAACATAACATTAACATCGAGTTACAGTCGTCCAAACACGAATTCAATAATCTGTCCAGCATCAGTTTTCATCAAAACTCAATAAACAATTAACCTATGACTAACAATCATGCATGTAAACCCTAGTTCATCAACAAACAACAATTTTAACACATAGGGTTTATGATTGCAGGTTTAATCATGCAATTAAATCAATGAAATAGACTAGAGATGATGTAATTTACCTAGCTAGCACTTTAAACCTTCATTGCAAGCTTGAATAATAACTTGTATATGTATGTGTGTGTGTGGTGATCGGCCGAGCAAGAGAGGAGAGGGGGAAAGGGGGCTGCCGTCGCCAAGAGGGAGAGGGAGAGAGGGAAAGAGTTAGGGTTTTAGTTAAGGTTGTTTATATATTAATAATTATAATATAAGTTACACATCACACCCTAGACTTCTAGTTAATCAATTTCGAGAACAAGTTAGTGTATTTTCCACACAAATTAACGTTATGCATGTAAACACCAAGTAGCACATAGACGAAACACATAATTATCAAATATATATTGTTTTGATATTTGTCGTTTGTTCACCAACGGTTTGAGTCGACTCGTGTGTGTTTCGGTGAAATTCCGAAAGACTACTTGTGTAATGATTGTCATGAGTCATTTAAACTCTAATTTAAATGTAATGAGATATGAATTATAGTTCGTGTGATCTTAAGTTTGAATTAACGGAGTTCGGATTAACGGAGTTAACCTGAAATTGACGAGTGTCACAGTAATTTTGTATATTATTAAACTTAATTTTAATTATTGTTTCTTGTTTTTATTATTTATTGTTAAATATTTATTTATATTATAATTTTGTCTAAATAGCTTACAATGATATAACTTCTCTATATTGAAATAAATCAAAAATAAAAAAAATCATCCTAAACAAAAACAACTTTCGTTGTTTCATTTTCATCAGAGAAACCCTATGAAATTTCTTCTTCTCTCTCAAGCGTCGCTCTAACAAAATCAACACCCAATGTTTGTTATTCTGGATTAATAAAGGATCATCATCATCAATTTATCGTTTATTCAATTTATTTGATATGATTTGTTTATTAATGAACCCTAATTTTCATGAAATCCTAATTGGATATAACAACTAAACAAGAACAAGAATTACCAATATTTTAATCCTCCCGACAAGGTACGAATTTGATTACTAAATTAAAATTTTATTGAATGGTTTGAATGTGCACGTTAAGTTCTCGATGAAGTGCTTTAACAAAAAAAAGGTTGATAAAACTTGCAATTAAAGGTAAACTCAGCCGTTTATCCAAAAATATTCGTGTTTTTTCATATCGTTTTGAATATGAGATGTTAAAACATATGATAATTGTTTCCTTTAATTTTGGTCTAAGTTTTTTTCAGGTTGGCTTTAGTTTTTAATTTATTTTCAGTCTTTTTTTCGGTGTTTTATTTCATTTTTATTGGTGCTTAATTTCATTTTGGTTATAATTTTATGGTGGTTAGTTTCATTTCAGTTTATTTACTTTTTTAATTTTTGTTTCAATTTTTTCGGTTTCGGATATTGGATTTTAATAATCCAAACTTTAGCATTTTTGTCGACAATCATCCCGACTTAAGAAATTTCATATGTTATCCAAACTTTCACTATATTGGACTCCACATGACTTTTTCTAAAAGAGACTAACCCAGGTTTAAACAAAAACATAATACATACGTCAAATCATATGTTCACATAAATACATACTTTTATACTTATTCACACACACACACAGATACACACACAGATACACACACACGCACGCACGCACGCACGCATACATACATACATATACGTTTACCTCACGAATTTACTAAACTCCGCCACGTGTGGTACACTGGTCACTAATCTATAGTCAATATTGCAAACAATTTGTTTTGTGTACTAGACTTTTATATGGTCATTTTCGATTTTTTGTAGTAATGCTGACTTTTATAGGCTTAAAGATTATGCATATGTTTTTGTTTGTCTATTACAAAATGACATTAAAATTTTGTAATGCAACTCTTTATTGGTACACACGTAGGGATTTCAACCATTTTTGTAATTACACTTCATATCACGGCACATAGTCAAATGTATGTAGCTTTATTAAAAGCGAAGACTTGAAGAGTGGAGACGGTGCTAAAATACTTATTTTAGATAGATAAAGTAAATTTTGCAAACACAAAAAAAACAAATATGATTTATAAGAAAATATGTAGTAGCTTATGAAAGATTATGTTTGAAACTTTTAAATTTGTTTGTAAATATTCTAATATGTAAAATCATGTTTTGTAACATTTTTTCGGTTGCTACTTTCTTTCTGTATTAATATGAATTGCATAACGATTTTTATATTTTCACCAGTGTCGTACACGAGTCAATAACCTAGTATATATAAATAGAGGTTTAAGTTCAAGAAAGAAGTGATCTTATTGCAAGAAGCGTGAGAAATAAATCTAACCAATCACAATTTATCTTTTTCTTTTTTATTTAATTTATTCCAAGGGTATGTTAGTAAAAACGAATTTTCATATTTTTGATAACTAACAATACTTTGATGAAAGTTAATATTACTATTTATTATTAATATATATTATTGATTTACCAAATTTTGATTAGCCAACGTCACATTTTAACCAAAAATTTTTTTTGTCGATAATTAATTTTAACCAAATTCTAACTAAATGTTATTTAAATGACAAAAAATACCTTTATGATATAAAATAACGCGTAAAAAGTTATAGAATCCATTAAACGAAACGGAAAAAAAGACAAAAAATATACTAAACTAGTACTTTTTTAATATGTGAAAATGAGCAATACTCTTTTCCTAAACCATGATCTCAATTTATTTTTCCCACCAATGTCTTCATATATGTCCTCCACAACAAAGTGTGACATTATTCATACACTTTAGCATGACATCCTACATATTCAATAAAATAATCAACGATCTTAATTATTAGCACAACATCCTACACAACAAATAAGCTTCCCTACAAATTAAAAATTAAAAATCATTCATACACAAGCTCATATTTACTACCTACATAGCAAAGTAAACAACCTACATACACATGATTTCATAATTAAACAATTTTATTATATAAACACAATTAATTTATGTCATTTATAAGTAGTCATAATGGGTTCCTACTCATGAAATACATATCTGACATAATATAATGATAAGTTGCACAAGTATAGTTATGTTAGTACCTACACATTCGGCTTACACATTTGTGTAGGATTATCGACTTCATTAACACTTTTGTAGGGTCATTGACATTAATAATTTACGTATTCACTCAAACTAAATAAGCATTAGAATTCTTTCTTACAAGCCGGAACGTTTTTTTACACACAAATCTGTTTTTTTTATTACCGAATTAAAAATACATACAAGTAATATGTTTCCTACATAGTTCACACATAAACATGTACACAGTGTAGGTTTATGTATAGGTTAGAATTTTCATAAAGCTAAAAAAATTTATATATTTAAGAAATTACATGAGTACAACCTGAGAAAATAATTATTTCAATAATATGAAAATGTATTCATCCAACTACTCAAACAACGTGATTATTATTTATTATTAATTTGTATGTCTCAAAAGCAAATAATATCAAGGATTTAAATAGAAATTTGTTAAGGTAATTGAGTATGAGATTGAAGTCTGTATAGGATATTAGGAGAAGTTGACAAGAGTAATTAATTGTGGATGTTTCCTTTTATACATTATCTACACTAAGACTAATATACCCATTTAATGTTAACTAGTATACATTATATTTTCAAATTATTACAACATTGCCACTATTGTTATTTACCATTGATTACACATAATCAATGGTCCAGATTTATTTCTCGCACTTCTTGCATTAAAATGACTTCTCTATATATATATATATATATATATATATATATATATATAAATATATAGGGGATGGTTCAGGAGAGAAAAATGATTATTGCTAGAAATGCGAAAAGTAAATTATAACCATTGATTTTTGTAAGGCCCCGTTCCCGGTGCCCTATTTTGGCTTTGGATTTACTCATAAACACAGTTCTAAATTATAACCACCAATAATCTCTTTTCAAATTTTGGTACATCTTAGTAGTTCCTGGATGAATCGAATACCTTGACTTATGAGCTTCATCTAAGATTCGACCTCTGAGATCCCCATGGCGTGGAATCCACATATGGTCAAACCTAGTCTTAACACCATGCGTGTTTTCCATCAGCTCGTCTTGCTGACCGAAAATCCATTCTTTCTTCACTAGTCCTTCATCTACAAGCACTTCTGACTGCACCTTGATGATTTCTTCAAATAGACTTGAGTTCATAATCAACTGGTATGACTTCACTGTTGCAAGGACTTCCTCATTTTTACGGCTTAGCGCGTCGGCGACCACATTAGCTTTCCCAGGGTAGTACTTAATGTCGCAGTTGTAATCCTTTATCAATTCTAACCACCTTCTCTGCCTCATGTTCAATTCCTTCTGCTCGAAGAAGTACTTTAAACTTTTATGATCTGTTTAAATGGTACACTTAGTACCATACAGATAATGCCTCCGTATCTTGATAGCATGCACTACTGCTGCTAGCTCTAAATCATGCGTCGGCTAAGTACTTTCATGGACTTTCAACTCTCTAGACGCGTAAGCTATCACTTTCCCTTGTTGCATCAACATGCAACCTAACCCACGATGCAAATCATCAGTACAAACAACCAAATCCTCGTCATCATCGGGTAAAGCAAGGATTGGAACTTGCGTGAGTCTCTTCCTTAACTCCTGAAAAGCCTCTTCTTGAAACTTACCCCAACTGAATACTATCGACTTTCGGGTCATACCGGTAAACGGTGTAGCTATCTTGGAGAAACCTTCGATGAATCTCTTATAGTAGCCAGCTAACCCTAAGAAGCTTCGTATATCAGTCGGATTTTGGGGAGTCTTCCAATTTTTTATCGCCTCGATCTTAGCTGGGTCCACGGTAATCCCTTCGGGATTAATCACGTGACCTAGAAATTTCACTTCTCGCAACCAAAACGCGCTTTTCGAAAACTTAGCATACAACTTCCCTTTCTTCAGAGTATCCAATACTTCTCTCAGATGCTCGGCATGATCAGAATCACTTCTGGAATAAATCAATATGTCGTCAATGAAAACGATAACTGACTTATCTAACGTCGGCCAGCACACCTTATTCATCATGTCCATAAATGTTGCGGGAGCATTCGTTAGTCCGAATGACATTACGAGGAACTCGTAGT
The DNA here is from genome assembly GCF_021521415.1 of Bidens hawaiensis. Taxonomy (NCBI): domain Eukaryota; kingdom Viridiplantae; phylum Streptophyta; class Magnoliopsida; order Asterales; family Asteraceae; genus Bidens; species Bidens hawaiensis. The sequence continues at coordinate 187,983 of NW_027495349.1, read as the reverse complement.
GTCCATATGGCGTCTGAAACCCTATCTTAGGGATGTCTGCCTCTTTCACTTTCAATTGATGATAGCCTGATCTGAGATCTATTCGTGAGAACCAACTTGATCCTTGCAGTTGGTCAAACAGATCATCAATCCTTGGCAAAGGGTATCTATTCTTTACCGTAAGCTTGTTCAACTCGCGATAGTCTATGCACATTTTCCTACTTCCATCCTTCTTCTTCACGAATAACACTGGTGCGCCCCATGGGGAAACACTTGGCCTTATGAAACCTTTGTCGAGGAGTCCTTGTAGTTGGGACATCAATTCCTTCATTTCAGACGGCGCTAGATGGTAAGGTGCTTTCGCAACGGGCTGGGCTCTTGGTATTAAATCTATCTGGAATTCTATCTCTCGCTCCGGTGGCAACCCCGGAAGATCCTCAGGGAATACTTCTGGGTAATCGCGCACTATAGGAACATCTTTCATTTCTTTTGTCTCGGCCGTAGCGTTGACAACATACGCCAGGTAGGCACCGCACCCTCGCCTTAACAAACCTTCGGCTTTCATCATTGAAATGACGTTAAACCCTGAACTTTCCTTATCGCCATAAACCATCACCACACTACCATCCAATGAATTTAGCTTTATTATCCTACTCTTACACACTATCTGAGCTTCATACTCAGACAACCCATCCATTCCCAAAACTACATCGAACCCTCCTAAGGTCATAACATACAAAGTAACAGGGAACTCATGTCCCTCTAATTCTATCTTACAATTCTTAACCATTTTCGTTATTTTAACTGAAGTGTCACTAGCGGTTTCTACTACAAGGGTTTCAGACACTCGGCAACTTTTCATTTTAGCTGGTTTACTAAATGTCGTAGCTACAAAACTTCTATTCGCACACGAATCAAATAATACTGAAGCAGAAATACCGTTTACTAAGAACGTACCGGTCACAACATCAGGAATCTGTCTAGCTTGTTCCTGGGTCAGCATGTAGGCTCTAGTCCTTGGCCTCGCTTGGTCAGCATCCTTATTCCCACTACCTCCAGCCTCACCATCAATGCACTATCTTGCCATATGGCCTGTCTTGCCACATTTGTAACATGCTGGCTTCGCACTGCACTCATTGGCATAATGCCCTACCTTCCCACACTTGTAACACGCATTAGACCCCATCCTACATTCTCCACCATGAGTCTTTCCACATTTGGGACAAACATCATAACTTCTACCCCACTTGCACTCACCACCGTGCATCTTTCCGCAGGTCTTACACGACCTCTTTTCCCAAACTCTTGGCAGCTTGTTCTTGGGATTCCACAATTGAGTACCAGGTTGTTTGGCAGGCGCGACCCACTTTTTCTCCTTCTTCTCTTCCATAGCCACCTCATCTGTCACGTCCTCATAAACCGTTTCCGCGAGCCCCACGGAAGAATCAAAAGTACCTGGTCTACCAGCCTTGACCAAGACGCGAACATTCTGTGGCAGTCCCCTATGGTAGCATTTGATCCGCTTGGCCTCGGTGTTCACCATATCTGTCACCAACCTTGACAGACAGTTGAATTTAGTGAGGTATTTGCGGTGCGTCATCTTACCCGCCTTCAGACTCAAGAACAACATCTCAACCTTCTCTACCTCTGCATCAGCACAGAATCATTTCATCACTAACTCCTTCAGATCGTCCCATCTCAAGGCCTTGATCTCTTCTCGACTCTTCCTCTGCTCAACTGTCTCCCACCAGTAAATCGCCTCCTCACCGAATGATTGGGTAGCATACCCCACATCTTGGTCAGGACGGCATTCGCTAATTCGGATAATTTTGTCCATCGCGGTTATCCATTGGACAGTAGCGATTACGTCTCCCAAGCCAGTTAGCTTTGGTGGATCACAACCCTTGAAAGACTTATAGTTGCATCCACCTCGGCCCCTTTTCCTATCATCAACCTTCACCGATTTAACCACGCTTGATTCTTCCCTCTCCCCTTCATCATCCTTCTTACCATCACCTTCCGCCCTTTCAGCGGTTCTTTCACGGCCTCCAGCAGACTTATCGGGATTCATGTTTTTCACAGCAGCTGCTACCCCGCTTGAGCAATGGCAGTTTGAATTGCGGGATCGAGTTGAAATCCCTCGTTGTTACTCGGATTTCGACCAGCTGCACTTCCTTCGCCTTCATTGTTAGTGGCTGCCTCTACTGACGGTTCTCGGACAACACGTGGCCTACCACGACGTCATGTACGCCCTCCTTTTCCAGCAGCTTTCTTAGCTCCAGCCATTCGTATTCTATAAGGAATCACAAACATCATCACTTAAGGAACCATTTAGTACAAGGATAGTAAGGCAAACAAGTAATAACAGTGGCCAGCTGTGATTAGCTGCTCACATTACTTTCCGTGTCCTATACACTTCCTCTTATAAGTCTATTTGTGCTAATTCTACTTCTAACAGTTAGACAATCAAACAGTTCATATCACTACATACTCTTATCCCTAGCAATTAAGCTAGCATTCATACATTCTTTATTTAGAAATTACGTAAACATCCATTCATCATTCTACTTTACATGTGAATTTAATCACATACTTTACCTTTACATAGCTTGCTTGAGTGACACATGACATTGTTGTACTGTCATCTTCTTTCTTTTCTTACTTTAATCCCATTCTCTGTTCAAGTCTAAGCGTGTAGGATGCTTAAATCTCTCAAACTTTTTTCTGATACCAACTTGTAAGGCCCCGTTACCGGTGCCATACTTTGGACGTTGGAACAGTTCATAATATCAGAGTTAATAAAAACATTCGCGGAATATTTAAAACATTCAAACCATTACATTATATAACCATCCTTTCTTGTCTTAATGGGCATTCAAATTACTTAAACATAAAACCTTGTCTTTAAAATAACATAATATTTCTTGAGATGCCAGCTTCTTCAAGTTCATGCCACGTGCTTCCTCTTATGCAAGCTCCTCAATCAACTCACCAGCGTGCATACTAAAAGTCAGCTACGCTGAGTGAGTTCTAGTTAATCATTCAACATACAATCTATTCTAATACTTGCACACGTGCCCAAAGGGGTGCACATTATTCATACTTACTCTTTATATATAACTATCCATCCTATTTAAAAAGCCTTTTGCCCTATAACCTCAATGATATTATAAGGATCTGGTCCCTAATATCACAGATATTATAAAAGGTCCAGTTCCTATCCTCACAGATATTATTAGGGTCTGGTCCCTACCATCACAGATATTATTAGGGTCTGGTCCCTACCATCACAGATATTATTAGGGTCTGGTCCCTTTGTTTCATGCAACCGTACCGTACCTGTTCTTACATACTTTACTTGAAAATACATGCAATCTCCGAAGAGCGTTCACGTACCATCAACATATCATACATACATTATGCATACATCATATATATTCCTACATACATCATATCTTACATCGTACCTATCAATCATATCTTTAACTACCACTTGACGGCACATGCAATATCCAAAGATCGTTCACAGCACCGTCAAGCAATCATCATACATAAATCATACAAGGCATACACTTACCACTTAAAGTAAGTGTATTAACTATCACATCGAGTATGCACACATCCCTGAAAACATAACAAGGAAGTGGGGCTAGAAACTCACCTGAACGCGATTACGTTCACCGTTTATAGTTAATCCTTTCTTGAGCTGAGCACGACTGACTGTATAACAATTACACGTATCAATTAACTATCACTACTCACATCGCATTTCTAGTATAATTATAACCCTCAACGAATGGGGGTCCGGGGCAGCGCCCCTGGCAGCGGAGTCTAGGGGCGACAGCCCCTAGCAGGGTCCAAGGGGCAGTGCCCCTGGCTAGGGTCCAAGGGCTTCTTTGTAATTAAATCATTCTTTTTCTAAGTCCGGGGACCATTATGTAATTCTGTTAAACTTCTAGTTCGTTAGTTAACCTTAACGAATTGACTTGTCATAACGAACTAGTTCTTGTAACGAATTGAACCCTCTAACGAACTGGACCCTAAATGAAGCGAACCAGTCCATGTAATGAATCGGTCCATCTAATTCGTTATCTCTTCTAACGAACTGGATATAACGTATCAAGGGTAATTCGTTACCCTTTTCCCTTAACGAATCATATACGAACTAGAGCTAGTTCGTTATGCTCCCTTATACGAATCAACTAACGAATCACCTTTTAATTCGTTAAGTTCCCGTTTGTGAACTAGGGTTAGGTCAGGGAATGTCAGAACATTCCCTGACATACCTTACCTCGTATTAACTTTTCTGGCGCCGTCGCTGGAAAACCGCGGATTCGCCGGAAAAACGAGTTTTAACTCGTTTTTCTTAGTTTTTCGTCCCGTTCGATCCAGATCTGAGCTAGGGTGATCCCTAAGCTCATCTTAGGTTTGGTTCATACTCGATTCTATCTGGATCTCGTGACTTAAACGGTTTAACGGCGTCGTCTCGTCGTTTCGTGATTATATTTAACGGGTTTAACATTCTACTATCATTACCTTGGATTGGGATCGGTTTTCCTTGGTGATTTCTGCTAGAGAGAGAAACTAGAGAGAGAAAGCTTAAGTGTGTGTTTTGGGAGGTGTATGGAATATGTGTGAAATGAAATTAAATGGGTATTAATGACTTATATAATTTTAGATCATGGACTTAAGCCCATGGTCTTTTCCTCTTTCCTTCATAACCCAAGTCCATAACCCAATTCCATTTAACCCAACACTAGCCCGACTCATAATAACTCATACTTTCGTTTATTAACCAAAAGCAGAAACGGGGTGTTACATGTGTCCCCCCAAGCTAACTGCTTCAGTCTATTAAAATGCGTGCGTACTAAAAGTCAGCTACGCTGAGTGATTTCTAGTTAATCAGGCAATATACAATACATTCACATACTTATATATATATATATAGGGGTAGGTAAAATAAAAAAATAGTTTTCTAGAAAGAGTAAGAATAGACCAGGCCGTTGGATTTAAGAGTGGTTGAGATTGTTAGTTTCCAAAATGTCCAATATTTTCCTAGGATCTAGGATTTAGGCTACATAGTTTTTAAACTTCAAATTTTATTCCCTTCTTACCATTCTTTGAAAAATATTTCTTTTTATTTTAACCATTTTTCTATATATATATATTTATACATATACATATGCGAAGATACATATTCATACTTAGCCTATTACCTTTCATACATACATACATACATACATACATACATACATACATACATACATACATACATACACACACACATACATACATACATACACACATACATACATACACACACACATACATACATACATACATATATACATATATACATACGTACCTACGTAAGTACGTACGTACATACATACATACATACGTACCTACGTACATACGTACGTACGTACATACATACATACATACTTTCATCCATACGTATACGTTTTAAAGAGAATTTCGCCCTACAACCTTCGCAGATATTGTTAGGGTCTGCTCCCTACATTCGCAGATATTATAAGAGTCATAGCCTACACTTACCATTTAAGGTAAGTATATTAACATTCACATTGAGTATGCACACGAACCCGAAAACATAACAAGGAAGTGGGGCTAGAAACTCACATGAGCTCGGTTCCTTTTCGAGTTAATGGTAATTCCTCTTTTTAACTAGGCGTGACTAACTGTATAACAATTACATGTATCAATTAACTATCACTACCCATATCATAAATCTAATTTAATATAACCCTCAACGAACGGGGATCTGAGGGCAGAGCCCCTGGAAGCAAGGTCTAGGGGCAGAAGCCCTTAGCAGGGTCCAAGGGGCAGAGCCCCGGCTTGGATTCGAGCCGTCAGGTCAGCTTGGAAAAGTTTTATGTTCATTAATAGTCCTTAACACAAATTTCATTAGAATTCTTTAATGTTAATTTTATTCGTTAACTCATTCATTATGACGAATGGGTTCTGGTTAAGCATCATTCTCTATATTATTCGTGATACCTATCGTTTTAACGAATGATTCCATTCGTTATAACGAATAGCTTGATATGAGTCTTATCAAGACGAATGAGAGAATAACGAATGAATGAAACCATTCGTGACCTCTGGAGACGAATGAGAGGTTCATTCGTTATAAAGGCATGCAAGTGAATCTTATAGCGAATGGCTTGATTCGTGGTCTTAACATAAAGAATGGGTGGGTAATGAATGACGAATACCATTCGTGAATTTGTAAGACGAATGAGGGGTTCATTCGTTACAAAACACACGAATGCGTCTTAATCGCTATGATTGCTTAACAAATAATCAGTCATTCGCTATTCATAACATGACAAACTGAAAAGTTTTACCTTTCTCTGACAACCATCGTGACTTGACACAAAATTTCGGGATGAAAATTCTTTCAACATGGGAATGATGTGACACTCATCAATTTCAGGTTAACTCTGTTAATCCGAACTCCGTTAATTCAAACTTAAGATCATACGAACTGTAACGAATATCTCATTAGATTTAAATTAGGGTTTAAATGACGCATGAAAATCATTACACAAGTAGTCTTTCGGAAATTCACTGAAACGCACACGAATCGATTCAAACCGTTGGTGAACAAACGATAAATATCAAACAACAAGTGTTTGATAATTATGTGTTACTTGATATTTATATGCAAAACAATTAATTCAAGAAGAAAAAGTCTACTTTGTGCTAGAAATTGGTTAATTAGAAGGTTAGGGGGTGAAGTGTAACATGACTAATTATATAAACAACTTATTACACAACCCTAACCCCTCCCTCCCTTGAACGATCAGCCTCCCCCCCTCTCCTTGTCGACCGTAGACACACACACACACACATACAAAGGTTTTTTCAAGCTTGTTTTGAAGGATTCAAGGTGCTAGATAGGTAATTAACATCCCCTTTAGCTATTCTAATGGTTTAATTATGATATTGAACATGTTAATCAAAACCCTAAATCTTTAAAGTGATTAATAAAGATGAGTTAGGGCTTATTGTTATGATTATTGATGAACACTTGTGATTTGATAACTAGTTGCAATGTTATTGATTGTTAAGTTCATGTTTCTTGAAATTGAATGTTGAAGTAAAACCCTAGATTTGCATGAAAGATGAAATTGAGATGCATGGTTGGTGAATTATGTATCTAGTGGGTTGTATGCATGATTTCTAGCTCATAGGTTATTAGTTTGTTGAATTTTGATGAAAACTGATGCTGGACAGATTCTTAATTGCAAGTGGAAACGAATGTAACTCAATGTTAATGCTGTATTTGGAAGTGATTATTGATTCTATGATTTAGTAGGTCGAGTCTAGTTTCTAAAGAGTCTGTGTTTGTAATGTTTGGACGAGTAAAAGTTAGTTTTTATTATATTATAAATCTGTTGTGCAAGTCTGATTCGGGAAGTCTGCTGGTAGGCTGTTTTGTAATTAGTATATCTCATAAACGACAAGACCAAATGGGTTGGTTCCACTTCTGGAAGTTAATAATTTGCGTTAGAAATCTGACCCAATTGGTCTTGAATTAATTGGATTTTCCATGTATCGGGAATAATAAATAACATTTTGTTGCGCATGAAAATGACTGCTGTGTGTTTACTGTGATGTTTTGATCATTGTGGGAAAACCATATGTGATAAAAATATAATAAAAATAGTTTTAGAAACTTAACTCATTTTTTTCTTCTGTGATGAGTTTTGGTGATTTTATTGACATGTTATGATCTATTAAATAGAATAATCTTGTCGGGTTAAAATCTGTCTCGGTAAATTAGCTGCTGAATTATTCGAATTAACATGAAAAGTGAATTGTTGATCGATATTTGCTATGTGTTTGACTTAATTGCCCTTGTGGAGGATAGTTGCTAGTAATGTACAATGGTAAAACTTAACACTTAATACCTGTTCACACATGTAACTGATCACCAACGTGTTTGTCGAGTCACACCTGTTTAACAAAGTAACACGGACACGTCTCATGCATAAGTTTTATGTGTCGAGTCTAGGGACTCACTCGTAGTTCAAATACTTAGAAAATATTGTTTTGTTTTTAGAGCACTAGTGAGGACTTTCTGTGATGCACACCTTTTCTCGGACCTTTTTTGTTATCTTCGCAAACACTGAGTTTCATGGCCCATTTTACTCTGTTTAAACGCTTTTATTAGGGGGAGATAACATACTCCAACAATGTAGATTTTGTTACTTTATTATATATCACTTGTAAGGATAAGTGGAAAACAAACCAACTAAGTCCTTCTAAACATCGAACCAGTTAATATTTGGATAATAGCGAGTCACCTTTGAGTAGTACTACTGGGTTTGACAAACCCCACCCAACTCTAAACTCGACTATATTTCGAGTGGGTGTAATCTTGGCTAACACATTACCATGCTCGTGTTTGACATGGTGGCAAGGCAATCGTTAAACAGTCGGCTTCGGTGTCGAATACTTAGTAATACATGCTTGATAGGTTAGCTACCTATTGATATATAATTGACTTAACATTATCTGGTAACGCTAAAATGCAAATGCTTTATTTGTATAAACTTGTGAACTCACCAAACCTGTGTTGACACCTTTAGGATGTTATTCTTAGGTAGCCGAAGCGGGCGCGCGGTATAGGACATGCATTCGCTGAACATCATTGCTTTAAAAACTTCTTTTAATTTTTATCTTGATAACTTGGGTTTTTAAGTCGTCCTGTGTGGCGCAACTTTATTGAGGGTGTGACACATTACGAATGAATATCAGGGATTATCCATTCGTTGACTCAATAGTCAAAGTCAAAATCGTCAAGAACACCAAACAGTCAACAGATACCAGATATGCCATAAACCTTCAAATCGTAATGAAATAATACAAATTTTGTATCGTTCTGCTCGTAATCACCTCACCAACAAACCCCAACCATCCAAGTATCTATACATCATGTTTAAATGGTGTTGTTCAATATATATACACGGTTAAACACTTGATTAATTCACCCCTTAAACGTTAACAAATTTTAACGGGAATTGTTGCGTTTGTTTCGTTTTTACCATTTATGTATAGATCTAGTAATACTAAGTGAGCCGAGCATAAACGAACAAGTTTTGGTTATAAAACATACCTTAAGCGAATCGTTTTCACGAACACGATTTAGTTTTGATGTATGTCTTGCTCGTCACGCGCTCTAGCACTAACAAGCTCGGGTTTTTTTTACCTTCGGATCATGGTCCGAGATAAAGGAAAGTGGTTTGTGTGTGTTTTTGAAGGTGTAGGCTATGGTGTAGAGATGGATAAAAATGGAAAGGATTAGGGTTTATGGGTTATTTATACTCCCTTAAGCCCATGGTCCTAAGGCCCATTAAATCTTTTAATGTCCAAGCCACCCTCTTATAATTTATTTATCTAAACTAGATAATAACGCATTATCAAATAAATGAAATTTCTTTTATTATTATCATCGAAAGTAGGATGTTACAATTTTGTTTGATCTATGGTGTAAAATCAATATGGCAATATTGTAATTTTGAGCTACCACATTTTAGTGGCTTTTAAGGCAAAAGGGTATTTTGTATTTTGTTTTAGGGAAACTACGTTTGAAACACACTTATCTTAACCAAATCCCAATTTTTTAGTCATCATTATCTTTCAATATCAATCATTCCAAACTTACCAGTTTTCTATAACCGATATTAACTTTTATTCAACTATATATTCAATCTTGACCTTTAGTTTTTCACCAATTTAATATATACGTAGTTACCAACACAAATTTGTTTCAATATTAAATATTACATGCGCTTGGATATCTAGTTTTATGTTATAATTTGTTTTTATTATATATTTAATACTTTATGTAGGTATATGCTAAATGGTTCTCCGAATATATAAATCAAGTAGGTTGTTAAAATAAAAGCTTGTGTAGGTATATGTTAATCTTGTTCTCAAAATACGTATAAACTGTGTAGGCTATTGTAAATTTGTGTAGGCATATGTTGGTTGTGTAGGAATTTGTTATATAATGATTGTTTATTAGTATGTTGGTTGTGTATGAGTATCTAATGGTTTTGTAGGATACAATTCTTGTATAGGAACATGTTAATCTAAGTATGTATTGTATTTGTTACGATCTTTTAGCTACATATAAAGAGATGATCTGAAACAATTATTATTGTGTAAGTTGTTTTTTGATTAAGTGTGTGCGACTTTTTTTTGGGTAGGTTTAACACAAACGGTATGTATTTAATTTTTACATTCTATAACCCAATTTCATATATTTATGTGTTTTATATTCAATCTCAACGGTTACCATTTTGTGCTATTTTAAATAATATTAACTCCATAAATTATCAAGCTACATCCATTATCTCTTATAATTGTCACACCCCAAACTGCGGCATTGGCGTATGACACATATGTTGGTATCACATTTGTAAATATATTAGAGTTACGTTTTAATAGCGGAAGTCTTAAAGACATGTGGATTTATAATATAATATTTACATTCACAAAAGACGGGATTAAAAGTTCCCGTTTCATGTTTTAAAGATCACTTGTTTTAAATTTCAAAACCACCACTCCGTTTTTATTAAAGTTTAACAAAAAGATCCGAGCCATCGGATATCTTGAGCACTTCGTCATCCCAAGTTCTAACCTTGATCACCTGCAAAATGTTTAGAAAATACGTCAGCAACACATGCTGGTGAATATGCTGACATTAAAAATATTTTCTTTTACTTGATCACCCCTCGAGACTACGTAGGTCTCGGCCCATCGTGGCTTTGGAATAACCAAGTTAAAACGACACATTTTATAAACTAGAGTCTCTACACTAAATACCCCAGCAAACAACGTAGCGTTCGACATAGTTATGTACCCGTATGTATACACAAGGTCATTAACTCCCCGCAGGTGAGCATCAATATAACCAGGTGTGGTGTGCCCACCACATATGTAAGGATCCAGACAAACGTTTACTACAACCTAAGGGCTAGGCTTATACTCTTGTTTATAAATGTGTTAGAGACACGTAGTCTCATGTAAACCTTTTCATTTAACATGTGTGACTCGTTTTAAAACAAGTTTGTAAAGTTTGGGGCGTATTCACCTTTTGTATTTGGATCGGCTTCAGTACACCGTCCGAGGGTCTAACACATTGCTATCTCGCACCTATAGTACGAGTATAACCTTTTGTTAGTCGGATATACAATCCGGCTTAATGACCTTTAGTCTTTTTATAATCTTTACCTCGATTATTTACTTTTGTGAACCTTTAGTTCAAATCTCTCTTTCTTTACTTTAAAACATTTAGTTAAAAAAGTATTCTTTTCTTTTATAAATTAAAAGTCTTTCTTTTAACTTATATTCTTTTATAATATAAACCTTTAGTTTATTTTCTTTAAACCCTACGTTTCTTTTTTTCTAAGAAACGTATTCTTTTCTTTTCTTTATTATTTAAGAATCGTTATTATTACTTTCATAATATTCTATAACAAAGAATCATATAATATAATCACATTTATAATATATATATATATATATATATATATATATTCATAATTCTATCTTTCTTTTTCTTTGTTATATTTTCTTTAATTTATCAAGGTATCGAGTATAGCCTCGACTTAGAGTTTAAGCCTTTATAATATAATATTGTTATTTTATTCGGGTATTACGCCTACCTTTGTTGGCTTATGAAACCCTATAAAATTGAGCAGCACTTCAACGCCGCTTAGCATGTAACATCCTACTTTTGGTATAATAATAAAATAAATTTTGTTTATTTTATAGTGTGTCATTATTGGTTTAAATTAATAAACTAATAGAGAGTGGACTTGGACTTTAGAAGATGAAATAAGAAAATGGAATGTGCCTTAGGTCCATGGGCTTAAGGGAGTATAAATACCCCTTAAACCCAAAACCTTTCCATTTTTATCTATCTCTACACCATAGCCTACATCTTGGAAAACACACACAAACATTATCTTATAACCCGAACCAAGATCCGAAGATGAAAACCCGAGCTTGTTGGTGCTGGAACGTCGTGACGGACCAAAACAATATCAAGGCTTAACCGTGTTCGTAGTTTGGCTCGTTTAAGGTACGTTTATAATTAGAAATCGATCATTTAGGTTCAAATTTTTTAGGTAATCCTAGATCTGTATAAATGTGATGAAAACGAATCAAACAAACCAATACACAGTGCAATTCGTGAACATTAGATTGGTTAATTGAATGAGTGTTGAGCCACACCTATATATACATAAATCGCACCCCTTAAACATGAATATTTGGATGAACAAAGGTTTAGGGTTTGTAGGCGCTGTAATTCCGAATCCATTGATACCTAAATCTTGTTATTTGGTTAAAAACGAAGGTTTAATTGCAAATCTAAGATAGGTTGACTATATGGTGTTCTTGACGATTTTGACTTTGACCTCTGAGTCAAAGTCTGGATAAGATTGGTGTAATTCGTTAGGAGAAGGTAACGAATTCATTAACCCAATTCGTTATGGTAAGGTAACGAATCAGTTCACCAATTCGTTATGATCAGATAATGAATCAAGTGAATCGTTACTTATCCAATTCGTTAGGATAATGAACTAGACAGCGAACCAAATCACGAATCTGTTAACGAACCAGATAACGAATCAGGTGATTTGTTACTCGCCAATTCGTTAAGAATAAAATAACGAATCAGGGCTTTCAGATAACTAATTGGAATAACGAATCAAATGATGACCAGATGACGAATCAGTTAACGAACTAGATTATGAAAGATAAAGACTTAGCTAACGTATTAGGCTTAATTTGTTATAGAGAATGGATTAACGAGTTAGAAAATAATTTAAAATCCTAATGGAAAATTTGTTAAGATAGTTAATGAAAATAAACTATCTTAACCCCAGCCAGGGGCTCTGCCCCTTGGACCCCGCTAGGGGCTACCGCCCTTAGAACCCCGCTGCCATGGGCGCTGCCCCCGGACCCCCTTTCGTTGTGGGTAATAATTGAACTAGAAAGAAGATATGGGTAGTGATAGTTAGTTGATACGTGTAATTGTTATACACTTAGTTTTGCACAGCTCAAGAAAGGGATTACCATAAACGGTGAACGTAACCGCATTCAGGGGAGTTTCTAGCCCCATTTCCTTGTTATGTTTTCGGGGCTGCGTGCATACTCGATGTGAATGTTAATACACTTACCTTAAATGATAAGTGTATGTCATAATGACGAATGTGATAGTTATGAATGTATGCTTGACAGTACGTGAACGACCTTCGGGTATTGCACATATTGTTAAGGCAAGTAAAGTTAGTATGTATGATATGTGTATGTGAATAAGGAAGTATGTACGACTACGATATGTATGATAGTAAATGTATGGATGAGATAATGGAGATGATAATGAAAGGTAAGCTAAGGTTAAAGGGTTGCATACCCTAATAATATATGCGAAGGTTAAAGGGTTGCATACCCTAATAATATATGCGAAGGTTAATGGGTTGCATACCCTAATAATATATGCGAAAGTTAAAGGGTTGCATATCCTAATAATATATGCGAAGGTTAAAGGGTTGCATACCTTAATATTATATGCGAAGGTTAAAGGGCTGCATATCTTAATAATATATGCGAAGGTTAAAGGGCTGCATACCCTAATAATATATTCGAAGGTTATAGGTTGTAATTCTCTTTAAAACGTAAGGTATGGTTATGCAAGTATGAAAGTATGAAGTATGTACGAAAGTATGTAGTTATGAATATGTTATATGTGGTACGATTAACTAGAACTCATTCAGCGTAGCTGACTTTTAGTATGCACGCAGGTGAGTAGAGTGAGACAGCTGGCTTTATTGGGGGCTCATGGCAGAAGAATAAGAGTCTGGCATCTGAAGACCTAACACGTTTTTAATTAATGTTTTGATTTGAAAGAAAATATGTTCGTTAAAGACAAAGTTATGGACTTGATTGTAATGTTTATGAAAGTATTTAATATTCCGCGAATGTTTTACTTAACTCTGATATTTAGAAATGTGTTTATGAGTAAATACGACGTCAAATGTAGGGAACCGGTAACGGGGCCTTACATAGCCTCATTTTTCTTCTTGATCAAACACCTTTCCTTTGACACTCCTTTCTTTGTACGCAACACGAGGTATCAACACTTCTCCAACTTTGGCATGCTTCATGGGATGATTTGTCGGGACGTCGGAATGGCAACACCTTCTTTGTTGGAACGGACGTCGGAATGGAAACACCTTCTTCGTTGGAACGTCGTCGGTATTGTGGCACAAATATCGAGGAAACTGGCATGGAAATCCAGGATTATGGACATGCTTTTCGAGGTAAACGAGAGTATGGTTTAGGATGCTTTAGAGAGATGTTAGAGAGAGAGATGAGTGTGAAATTTTGGTGTGGAATGGGAGAGACCCATAGTTGCTATTTATAGGCAATTTCAGGGGAGGCATCGCGATACGCAATAGCCTTCTTGGTCACTCGTCGCCTATCGCGACGTAGCTCAGCATCGTCACCATCTGGACCTGCCACATGGCGCCACGTGGCAGGCTCTGTGCCACGTGTTGACACGTGGCGGACGTTGTGTCACGTGTGGACACGTGGCAAGCCATATGTTTTGCGTGTCAGACAACCCATCGCGATACGCGATGGGTTTCCCTTCTGATCCATCGCGTATCGCGATAGGTCAGGAAACCAAAATTTTCATTTTAACTATAGAACTTGACATTTTTGATCCGATATTCACGATGTTACATCCTCCCCACCTTGAAATAAATCCCGTCCTCGAGATTTCCTCTTAGAACAAGTGAGGGTATTTTTTTCTCATTTCAGATTCAAGTTCCCAAGTGTATTCGGGGCCTCTTCATGAGTCCCATTTTACTTTCACGATTTTCAACATTCGTCTTTTCAATTTTTTTTGTTTTCGAGTATTCTATTTGAATTGGTCTTTCTACAAATTTTAAGTTTTCATTTATTTCAACGTCTTTTAGTGGCATAGAAAGAGATTAATCGGCTAAACATTTACGCAGATTCAATACGTAGAATACATCGTGTATCCCTTGCATTTCCTCGGGTAGTCGCAAACGGTATGCAACAGTACCAATTCGTTCAAGTACCTCGAAGGGTCCAACTAGCTTTCCTTTCTTTCCGAAGTGAACTACGCCTTTCCAAGGCGAGAATTTCAAAAGAAATTTGTTACCAACATTGAATTCTAACGGCGTTCGACGGACATCGGCGTAACTCTTTTGGCGATCACGTTCCGTCTTAAGTTGTTTGTGGATTTGTAGAACTTTTTCGGTGGTTTCTTGGACTATCTCGAGTCTAGATAATTGATTATCTCTGGTTTCAGACCAGCACATGGGCGTTCTACATTTACGACCATATAACGCCTCGAATGGTGCGACTTTAATACTTGTGTGATAGCTATTGTTGTAAGAGAATTCCATTAGGGGTAAGTGGTCATCCCAACTTCCACCTAAGTCTATCACACAAGCGCGGAGCATATCTTCCAATGTTTGAATTGTCCTTTCGCTTTGCCCATCAGTTTGTGGATGATAGGCGGCGCTAAGGTTTAACCTTGTACCTAACTTTTGTTGGAAGCTTTTCCAAAAGTGAGACGTAAAACGACTGTCTCAATCATAAATTATAGACAACGGCACCCCATGCAAAGCAACGATGTTGTTCACATAGACTCGCGCTAATCTATCCATTGAATACGATTCATTGATGTGTATGAAGTGTGGGATTTTGTTAATCTATCCACAATAACCCAAATAGCATAATGTTGTCGAGTTGTTTTAGGGATTTTAGTGATGAAATCCATGGTTATTAACTCCCACTTCCAAACATGGAGTTCAGGTTGCTGAAGCAGTCCCGATGGCTTTTGGTGTTCAACCTTGACCTTTGAACATGTTAGACATTTCGCAACATGCGAAGCGATGTCCTTTTTCATCCCATTCCACCAGTAGTTTGGTTTGAGATTTAGGTACATTTTGTCACTACCGGGATGCATCATGTACTTGGACTTATGAGCTTCATTCATTATCTTTTCACATAAGTCCCCAACGATTGGTTTCCAAATTCGGGTTCCCATTCCAAGGATACCATCGTCACCCTTGACTAGTGTAAGGCCCCGTCACTGGTGCCCTACATTGGACGTTGAATTTACTCATAACACACAGTTCTAAATATCAGAGTTAATTAAAACTTTACGCGGAATATAAAACTTTCATAAACATTACATAATAGATAATAACTTGTCTTAATTAAACATTCGTGTCTTTCAATTTAAAAATCAAATCATAAAAACAACTTGAGTCTTCAGTTGTCAGACTCTACTTCTTGTGCCATCTGTCCCCGCAAAAAGCTAGCTGTCTCATCCTACTCACTTGCGTGCATACTAAAAGTCAGTTACGCTGAGTGATTCTAGTTAATCACATATCATACAATACGTACACTAACCTTCAATTATGCATCCGAAGATACATAATAATTACTTTACTATTTTACTTTCATTACATAACTTCATATGTACGTACATACTTTATTACTTTCATAATATATATTTACTGTCCATTCTATCTCAGATATTGTTAGGGTCTGATCCCTTCCTTTTCTATCTCAGATATTATTAGGGTATGATCCCTCTTTCCTTTGTCTATCTCAGATATTATTAGGGTCTGATCCCTTTCTTGTCTATCTCAGATATTAGTAGGGTCTAATCCCCCTTCGCTTCTTTACTCAGATATTATTAGGGTCTGATCCATTTCTTCTCTATCTAAGATATTATTAGGGTCTGATCCCTTACTTCTTCATCTTCGTACATTCTGTCTTTACATATCCGTAACATACATATACATTCTTTACTCATTCATATGTATTCATATGTTGTACATATATCTATCATACACATTCATCTATTACACACATACCTCCCTTGTCAATACGTGCAATATCCGAAGATCGTTCACGTACCGACAAGCTTTCGTTCAAATTCAATATATACATAATTAACATATAAATCATACGTGTCATACACTTACATTTAAGGTAAGTGTATTAACTATCACATCGAGTATGCACACAGCCCCGAAAACATAACAAGGAGATGGGGATAGAAACTCACCTGAATGCGGTTACGTTCACCGTTAATGGTAATCCCTTTCCTTAGTTGTGCACGACTAACTGTATAACAATTACGCGTATTTATTACTATCACTTTCCATAACGTATTTCTAGTTTAATCGTAACCCTCAACAAACGGGGGTCCGGGGGCAGCGCCCCTGGCAGCGGGGTTCTAGGGGCGGCAGCCCCTAGCAGGGTTCAAGGGGCAGAGCCCATGGCTGAGGTCGAGCTGCCAGGTCAGCTTGGAAAAATTTTATTTTCATTAAATGTCTTAACACATTTTCCATTAGGATTTTAAATTATCATCTAATTCTCTAACTCGTTTGCAACAACAAATTAAGCCTGATTCATTAACTGATTCGTTATCTTTCACGATCTAGTTCATTAGCTTATTCGTTATTCTGGTTCATTATTCTAGTTTGTCATGTTGTCATCATCTGGTTTTTCCTCCCGATTCGTTATCTGAATATGACTTGATTCCTTATTCTGATCTCTCCTAATTCGTTATCTTGACAGAACGAATGGGTGAACTAATTCGTTATCTTAACATAACGAATGGGTGTACTGATTCGTTATCTCAACTTAACGAATGGTTGAACTAATTCGTTATCTAGACATAACGAATGGATGTACTAATTCGTTATCTGGATATAACGAATTGCATCAATCTTATCCAGACTTTGACTCAGAGGTCAAAGTCAAAATCGATATGAACACAAACGGTCAACAGACACCCAGATTTGTAATTAACCCTTCAAATCATGATGAAACAACATGATTTTGGTATCAATAGACTTGAAATCCCAGCGCTAACAAACCCTAATCATCCATTCATTTAAACATCGGTTTTTAGAGGGTGCGATTTGTTCATTTCTAAACCCGGATTAATAATCAATCAATTACCCCATCAAACGTTAACGGAATTCAGTAAGATTTGTTGCATTAGATTCGTTATCACCATACTCAAACAAATCTATGGTTTCTAGACGAATCATAACATAGATGTACAAGTTCTCATTATAAACGTACCTTAAATAAGTCGTTTAACGAACTCGAGCTAGTCTTGATGTAGGCTTGGTTCATCACGACGTTCCAGCACCAACAAGCTCGGGTTTTCGCCTTCGGATCTTGGTTCGGCATAAAGGATGGTGTTTGTGTGTGTTTTTGATGGTGTAGGCTATGGTGTAGAGATGGATAAGAATAGAAACGTTTAGGGTTTAAGGGGTATTTATAATCCCTTAAGCCCATGGACCTAAGGCCAATTCCATCTTTTATTCCACCTTCTAAAGTCCAAGCCCACCGTCTTATTAGTTTATTTATCTAAACCGACAAACGACACACTATAAAATAAACAAAATTTATTTTATTAATTCTTTATAATTTAAAATAGGATCTTACAACTAGCGAGTCAATGATGCTGTTTCGTTTTTCGTCGGAGATCTTGTTTTCATTGATCGCTTGGAGTTGAGCGGATTTGATTTGTTCAATGAGATCGATTTGGAGTTCTAATCTTAACGCTCGGACTCTTCTTGGTTTTTCATGTTCCTTACGACTTAAGGCGTCGGCCACAACGTTGGCTTTGCCTTCATGATATATGATTTCGCAGTTGTACTCATTTAGATTTTCCATCCCGCGTCGTTGATGCATGTTAAGTTCTTTTTGATCTAATATGTGTTTCAAACTCTTGTGATCGGTGTACACGATAAATCTTACTCCATAGAGATAGTGCCTCCGTATATTTAATGCAAAGATTATGGCGCCCAACCTAGATCGTGAGTTGTGTAGTTCTTTTCGTGCATCTTGAGTTGACGAGAGGCATAATCAAATTCTTTCTTTCATTGGATCAGTACGCATCCCAAACCGGAATGAGATGCGTCACTAAAGACAGCGAAGTCTTCGGTACCTTCTGGCAAGGCCAGTATAGGTGCTAGAGTAAGCTTTTGTTTAAGTATGTCCAACGCCTCTTGTTGTTTAGTTCCCCCTTCATACTTAATGTTTTTGCGGGTCAAAGAAGTTAGGGGAACGGCTATACGCGAAAAGTTTTCGATGAACCTACGATAATAGCCGGCCAAACCTAAGAATACCATTCACGTTGATGATGTGACTTTGGGATCTCCCACTTAGAGATAGCTTCAATTTTAGCGGGGTCCACTTTAATACCATTCACGTTGATGATGTGACCAAGAAATTGCACTTCGTGCAACCATAACTCACATTTCGAGAATTGGAGTACAACTTCTCGGTTCTAAGTATTTCAAGCAAAGTTTGGAGGTGGTTTTCATGATCTGCCTTAGACTTAGAATAAATAAGTATATCTTTAATGAATACGATAACAAATTTCTCCAAGTAATGCTTACAAATTAAATTCATCATATCCATAAATGCGTCTGGCGCATTAGTGAGACCAAACGGCATGACCGTGAACTCATAATATCCATACCTCGTTCGGAAAGCGTTTTTTGGGATATATTCAGATTGAACTTTGAGTTGATGATAACCAGAACGAAGATCGATTTTGGAAAAGACGCTTGCGCCTTGGAGTTGGTCATATAGATCATCGATTTGAGGGAAAGGATCACGGTTCTTGATGGTGACTTTGTTTAACGCTCGATAGTCTATACACATACGCATGGAACCATCCTTCTTCTTCACGAAAAGTATCGGCGCTCCCCATGGTGATGAACTCAGTCGAATGAAGCCTTTCTCAAGAAGCTCATCGAATTGTTTCTTTAATTTCTTCATCTCAGTTGGCGCTAAGCGATACGGTGCTTTGGCGATCGGAGCAGTACCGGGAATGAGATTGATCCTAAACTCTACTTCACGATCGGGAGGGATTCCAGGAAGTTTGTTGGGAAAAACATCAACAAAGTCGGAGACAATAGGCACGTCCTTTATCTCCTTCGGTTTGGATTCTTCGGTGACATAAGCCATGAATGCTAAGCATCCTTGATTCAAACATTTGTTAGCCCTAATCATTGAAATTATGCTAACTTGGCCACCTTCAATTCGAATAGTTCGTTTATCAGGGGCTCGAAGTTCAACACTTTTGTTATTGCAAATGATACGAGCATGATTGTTGGATAACCAATCCATACCAAGTACAATGTCAAAACCAGCAAGAGTTATTGGTAACAGTTGAATCGGTAGAGTATAACCAGGTAAAAGAATTTTTCCGTTTTCAAAGGCTTCGGATATTTTGACTATTTCACCACTAGCGGTCTTGACACTTAGAGTTTTATTTAGTTTTGTTAATGGTTCGTTTAATAGACTACAAAGGTTATAATCTATAAAACTTAAATTGGCACCAGAATCAAACAAAACCCTAGCATACGTGTCGTTAACTAGGAACTTACCGGTGATAGTTTACGGCATGTCGACTGCTTTCTTGGTATCGAGAACGAAGACTCTTGCCTTGCCTTTCTTGGCTTGACCACTTCCACCCGCACCACCAGTCGCGGGTTTGTTCTTGGGCATTCGAAGCTCAGATATACCATTTCATTGCAGTTGTAGCAGGTCATCTTCTTCTTCCAGCAATCAGTCGTTGCGTGGCCAGATCTATGATATGATTCAAAGACAGTTGCGGTAGAAGACGAAGTGAAACGACATTGCCCCCCTGTGGTGCTTTTCGCATGTCTTGAAGAATGGGGCATTTGAATTGAATCCGGTTCGGTTTTGGTTTATGACCTTTCCCTTGAATCGGGCGCTTCCTCCAGTCTTCCTCTGGTCGCTGGTTGAGATAACCAGCTAACTCCATCGCGGAGTCGACAGTTTGAGGGAGATGAGACCTCACCATGTCTCGGATTTCCCACTACAATCCCCATATGTATCGGGTAACTTTGCTGGACTCAGGGTTAACCCGATGGGGAACAAGGCGACAATATTTGTGGAACTTAGTATTATATTCATGGAGGTTAGTTCCTTTGACCTTATCGTTAAAAAATTTGGTTTGAATCTGATCGGTTTCGTGCATAGGACAGAATTTTGCAATTAACAACTCTTTAAACTCATCCCATGAAAGATTTTACATCACTTGTCGTTCCTTTCTCAAAATTAATTAGCGTGTTCCACCATTCTAAGACTTCTCCTTTGAACATCTGGGCGGAGTATTGAATTTTCTCTTGATCTGAACATTTTCTTATGATTACTATTGACTACATTTCCTCAATCCATCTTACAGTAGCAATAGCAGCTTTGTCACCATAGAATTCTTTTGGTCCGAAATACTTTAAGTCTTTGAACGAACAACCACTGATCTTTAGTTTCTTAAATTCTTGTCTGATACCATCACCAACATTCGACTCATGAACACTCTCTTCAACATGGGACGGTTTCGGGCAGGATTTGACGGATTCTCGGGATGGTTCAACGGATTGAGATTTTCTTGATTGTGATCTTGCTATTAATTCATTTCTTACAGCCTGTTTTATCATTTGTTGGATTTGGTTCATATATTTATCAGGAATTTTCTCTTCTTGATCTCTCTCATGATCTTTTCCTTTTTCTGTTCTATTATCAGCTTCTTTTATAGAAGCTTCAACGTTGTTACTTTGTTGAGACATTTTCTTTCTTTATCACGTTTTCTTTTTAACTGAAATATAACAATTTTCTTTTCTTAAACACACTTTTTATTTATGTCCTATATATATATATATATATATATATATATATATATATATATATTTACAACATTCATATGTATATCATTTATTCGATATACATATGTACCTATCCTTATTTATACATATATTAAACACATAACAACAAAGTTACATTCAAAAATTTCATAACACCACACTTTCATCTTGCATTTCTTTAGTCCTTGATAAACTTCTTCACCATTTTTGTCATCTTATTGCATTTTCTCATAAGTATTTCTCCTACCTTCTTCTTCTTCTTCTTTCCATCCACTACTATCTTCTTTCTAAGGTTATCGGTTTCATGCAAGGCTCGGTCCAAATTCTCCTCTTGTGATTGAGGGATCTCGTTTGGGTATCCATACTTTGGTGGCGGATCAAGGTACCCCATCATGACCATGTCGTAGTGGTTCCTTGGGTCTGGATATGGCGATGATGTCACGTCGGATGGTTAATTGAAGAAAGCTTCGGCAGCCTCATTCTGCTTAGGAATTTAATTTGCTTGGTCTTCAGTTGATGGGATCTCTCCTTGGTATGGTGGGAAGCTTGATGATTCTTTGTTCTTGAGTTCCTCGAGATATTGCACATAAGGATCGAAGGAGCTATAACTTGGATTCTAGGGAAAGAACAGTTCCTCCATCGGTGTCGTGACTTCTTTGGGGTTTTCTGGATACTCTTCCTCAGGGTCTTCTTTAGATTCTTCTTCTGGATCCCCTTCTTCCTCAGGGTCCTCTTCTTCCATTAGTTGGGAAGTCTTCTTCACTGTCGAGGGCATGCGAAAACTTTCGTATGGAATCATGACTCTCATTTTAGGCTTGCAGGATGGTCCTTCACCGTTGTTGGGGCGAGAATCAACCGAGTCAAAAGCAGAGGTTCCGGTGTGCCATCTACGTTGGTCAAAATGACATTGCATCCAATCGGACGAGTCGGGCATAGGTTCATCCTTGATCGGTCGGTTGGAAAGGAAAGTGTACGATGGGTGAGGATTTGGTGGTAGATATGTCAGAGCACCAGAAGGGTAATATGGCGGGATCTCAGATGGTTGATAAGTTGGAATCTCGGAAGGGTGATATGTTGGGACTTCGGATGGGTGCTACATGGGTATGCTTGACGGGTGGTAGCAGGAATGTCTTGGGGGATCGCTTCTTGGCATTGGTGGACTATCGGGTAAGTTGATTGGACAATTCTCGGTTCCAGGGAAATATATGGGCTTGGTTCGGTCAATGTATTGGTCTTGGTTGAAGAAAGCTTCATAGTAGTCCTCGCTCATGTTATCCTTGGGTAGAGGTTCAGGTATTCCAGCCTTTTTTGCTTTACGTACATAGCTATTCATCATCTTCTTGAAAGACATCTAATAAGTTGGATGGTTTAGAATGAGGAGGGAAAGAAAAGGTTTACCACCCTATCTTATCCATATTCAAATAAAACAAGTAATGGAATTTTTTCCTACACTTGGATCGAAGCTTAGGTATTATCTTGTAATACCTAATTCGCTAAGATCGATGGCTCTGATACCAACACTTGTCACACCCCAAACCGCGGCCTAGGCGTATGACACATATGTTGGTCCCACATTTGTAAATATATAAGAGTTACGTGTTAATAGCAGAAGTCTTAAAAACTTGTGGATTTAAAATATAGTATTTACATTCACAAAAGACGGGATTAAAAGTTCCCGTTTAATGTTTTAATAATTACTTGTTTTAAATTACAATACCAGCATTCCATTTATATTATAGTTTAAAATAAAGATCTGAGCCATCGAATATATTGAGCACTTCGTCATCCCAAGCTCCAACCTTAATCACCTGCAAAATCTTTAGAAAATACGTCAGCAATGCCTGCTGGTGAATATGCTAACGCTAAAAATATTTTGTTTTACTTGATCACCCCTCGAGAGTACGTAGGCCTCGGCCCATCGTGGCTTGGGAATAATCAAGTTAAAACAACAAATTTATAAACTTGAGTCTCTACAATAAATACCCCAACAAGCACCGCATCGTTCAACATTGTTATGTACCCGTATGTATACAAATGGTCATTAACTCCATGCAGGAAAGCATCAATATAACCAGGTGTGGTGTGCCCACCACATATGTAAGGATCCAGAAAAACGTATACTACAACCTAAGGGCTAGGCTTATACTCTAGTTTATAAATGTTTTAGAGACACGTAGTCTCATGTAAACATTTTCATTTAACATTTTTGAGTCTTTTTAAAACAAGTTTGTAAAGTTTGGGGCGTATTCACATTTTTGATTTGGATCGGCTTCAATACACCGTCCGAGGGTCTTTCCCGTTGCTATCTCGCACCAATAGTACGAGTATACTCTTTTGTTAGTCGGATATACAATCCGGCTTAAGACCTTTAGTCTTTCTATAATCTTTACCTCGATTATTTTCTTTTGTGAACCTTTAGTTCAAATCTCTCTTTCTTTACTTTGAAACCTTTAATTAAAAAAAGTATTTTTTTTTCTTTTATGAATTAAAAGTCTTTCTTTTAACTTATGTTCTTTTATAATATAAACCTTTAGTTTATTTTCTTTATACCCTACGTTTTTTCTTCTCTAAGAAACATATTCTTTTTTTTATTATTATTTAAAAATAGTTATTATTACTTAAATAATATTCTATAACAAAGAATCATATAATATAATCACATTGATAATATATATATATATATATATATTCATAATTCTATCTTTCTTTTTCTTTGTTATATTTTCTTTTATTTATCGAGGTATCGAGTATAACCTCGACTTAGGGTTTAAGCCTTTATAATATTTTATTATTATTTTATTCGGGTATTATGCCTACCTTTGTTGGCTTATGAAACCCTATAAAACTGAGCAGCACTCTAACGTTGCTTAGCCTTCTTTTTCTTCTAGATCAAACACCTTTCCTTCGACACTCCTTTCTTGGCACGCAACACGAGGTATCAACACTTCTCCAACTTTTGGCACGCTTCACGAGATGATTCGTCGGGACGTCAGAATGACAACACCTTCTTCGTTGGAACGGGCGTCGGAATGGCAACACCTTCTTCGTTGGAACGGACGTCGGAATGGCAACACCTTCTTTGTTGGAACATCGTCGGTATTGTGGCACGAATATCGAGGAAACGGGCACGGAAATCGAGGATTATGGACACGATTTTTGAGGTAAACGAGAGTATGTTTTAGGATGCTTTAAAGAGATGTTAGAGAGAGAGAGAGATGAGTGTGAAATCTTGGTGTGGAATGGGAGAGACCCGTAGTTGCTATTTTTAGGCAATTTCAGGGGAGGCATTGTGATACGCGATGGCTTTCTTGGTCACTCGTCGTGTATCGCGACGCAGCCCAGCATCGTCACCATCTTTGTGCCACGTGTTGACACGTGGCGACACGTGGTAGACGTGCTACCACGTGGTGACACGTGGCGAACGTTGTGTCACGTGTGGACACGTGGCAAGCCACGTGTTTTGCGTGTCGGACAAACCATCACGATACGCGATGGGTTTCCCTTCTGATCCATCGCGTATCTCGATGGGTCAGGAAACCAGAATTTTCATTTTAGTCCTTGAAGTTTATATTTTGACAATTTTGGTCCTTTAACTATAGAACTTGACATTTTTGATCCGATATTTTCATAATGTTACATAATTATATCACATATCTTGTTGTTGGTAAACTGGTTCCAAGTATGTAAGCTTTTTTAATATTTACATTTTTAATGTAATTTAAATTTGACCAGAACTTCAACATTCACAAGTTTTACTTCAGGTCATTCTAATATAGTAAGTGGTAGTTATCAATATAATATTCATGTTGTATCTCATATTCCAAATTCATATTCGCATACAACTTATTCACCATTTGCTTCTTGTGTCCCTGGTATGTTCATATCATATTGTTAATTTTATTTTATCAGTTTAAAATAATTTATTAGATTTATATCTAATATGTAAACTGTAACAATTAATCGGATCTTCAACAATTTGCGAAATATTTGTTAATCAGATTAAGTCTCACGTATACAATCTAATAAAGAGAACGTGTCTCCATCAATAGTACCAACTATTGTATTTTTGAATTTAATTAACACCTGTTAGTATGTAGAAAATTTTGTATTTACAGTCTTATATGTATATGTTTTAATTAGCTATTTTAAGACATACCCTTATATGCACATTTTTATTATTTTTGTTTGTATTTACAGAGGAAATGTGTATAGCAGATGTAGACTCTTCTGCTTCTAAACGAAAATAAAGATGATCACTTTTAGATGGGAAAGAATCTTGTTTAATAGATTTATACAAACATGCATCACAAAACTCATCTTCTAAGTATTTAACCTGTATTATTTATCTTTGATTTTTTCTATTATTTTTAATAACATTACACAGTTACATGTCAAAATATTAGAAAAAATTTGGTCCAAATTAAAGTATATCTTACTACGTTTGAAGGTTTATCCGAAATCATGCTTTTCATCAACTTTTTTTTTTAATAAAAACTATTACCGTCATCAAAGATTAAGTTTTAGAGTTTATACCGAACTATTATTTAATTAATTGTCATCCGATCGTCTTATCAAATCTAATGTTAATGTTGCTGCAAACATGTGTAACACGTCGAGATATTCTTCTCGTATTGTTAATGACATTCCATAGTCATCAATAACCTTTCGGAAAGGCCAAGAAAAAAACACTATTCCACCTATACAGGTGTCTGATTTAAATGAACATGTTGTGGTTGTTGGTGATGAGAATGTTGTAATTGTTTTGAAAGAGTGGCATCAAGTAATTTTATAATTTTATATCAGTATAAAAGGATTGAATTATATATATATATATATATATATATATATATTACTTTGTAAAAATTATATTGTATATGTATACTAAGTAACTTAAACTTCTACAATTTAACTTTATGTAGGATATTTTGATCATGGTAATCAATCCACTATGTGTCTAAGTTAGAATGCATTGTTGTGGAAAAATGAAGTTAAGAGAGGGAGGAATAGTAACTGTGATGGAGGTTTTTCTCTATGTAGTTATATTGGCAAAGTTGAACTTCCGGATGTTAGGCAGCCGGATGAGAGTTATATTCAATTATTTCATGTTGAAAGCACGATGAGCAAGTGTGTCTTGAAAAACATTAGATGTTGCAATTCAATATTTTCGTTTACGTCTATGGGTTGAAATATTGGCAATGCTCTAATTAGAGGAAATGCTCCATACACGTTTAAACCTTGTGGTGAAAACTATCATTGTTTGGGCGGTCTTCTAACGTTATATGGCCGTAAATCTCAGTTTGCTCAACTTTACATCTACGACTCTAAAAACGAGATTTCAAATTGTCAAATTGTTTTTAGGTATTAACAAAAGTAATAATCGAAAAATTTTATTATCATATATTTTATTTTTGTTTTTAAATATATGTATCGTTTATTTTGTAGAGACACTAAAGCAATGGTCGATGATCAAGAAAATGATATAATTAATAATCTAAAAACGATGTTAGATTCACAGAATCGTTTGGTTTAAGCATATCAAATGGTACGGGATTGTTTTAAAAAAACCCACAAATGGATTTAAAGTTAGGTATTATTGGAGCAAGACAATAAGATGCAAGAATCTGTAACTTACCATCTGTTTTTGAAGTTGCTGCTTTAACTGTTGGCGATATTGGTGATGATGTTAATAACAAAGATATAATTGTTACAAAGAAATCCGGTTCATTAAATCGTATTAGTGAACTTCATCCATCATATGTTCCTCTACAGTACCCGTTGTTCTATCCTTTTGGTGAGGATGGTTATCAGGTTAACCATACTTCATAAAAATGTTACGTCTTCATATTGCAGTCCCACATAAGAAGGTTACAATGCGTGAGTTTTTTGCATATCAAAATCAAGATAGGCCAAATAAATTTTCAACGATGTTAAAAGGTAGGTGCTTGTTTCAGTAGATTTTAGTTGAAGAATATACCATGATTGAGGCTCAAAGGTTACATTTTATTTGCGGTAAAACACATGAACTTAGGTATGATACGTAAGAAAGTTTACGAGTATGAAATCAGCGGGAAATACTAATGTTTCTACAATTGGTTAGCGTGTTATTCTACCTTCCTCATTTACCGGCGGAGCCAGATATATGATGCACTATTATCTAGACGTTACGTGTTTTTGTAGATGGTTTGGTTATTCAGTTTTTTCATAACTATAGCATGTAATCCCAATTGACCAGAAGCGAAAAGGTTTCTTAAGGATACCACCTTAAAGTTGGAGGATAGACCTGATATATTATGCAAACTTTTTAAGCTCATGCTAGATTCAATGATTAAAGAGTTGAAGGAAAAATCTTTGTTTGGAAAGGTTCAAGCAGGTGACATTCTTTAAGGTTATGACTATCAAATATTTAAAAAAATACTTTACTTAATTTACATATATTAAGGACATGTTTATATTTAATGTGTTAATATTATTAAAAGGTTGTTTATTATCTTTTTTTGTACTTGTTTACACGATGGAGTTTCGAAAAAAGGGGGCTACCTCACACCCATATTCGCATATTTATGCATGCAAAAAGCAAAATTTATTATCCAAAACATACATATAATTTTATTTCTGCTAAAATTCTAAACAAGAACATTGATCTTGAGCTATACAACTTGTATATGATTATATGATTCACGGTCCATGTGGTGAAGCTAACTCGAATTGCACCTGCATGGTTAATAAAAGATGCTCCAAGAAATTTCCAAAGAGATTTAAGGATGAGACAAGTGTTGATTCCCAAGGTTTTCTAGTTTACAAAAGAAGAGATAATGGTGAATATGTTGTTATGTCAGATATAATGTTAGATAATAGAAGTGTCGTTTCCTACAACAAGACTCTATTAAAAAATCAAGCTCATATAAACGCCGAGTGGTGCAATCAAGATGGATCAATCAAGTATTTTTTAAATACATTAATAAGGGTCCAAATCGAGCGACAATTTCGTTTGTACAAAATAACAATTCTGATAACCAAGATCCTAATTTGGACGAAATTAAAGCATTTTATGACTCCAGATATGTCTCGGCATGCGAAGCCACATAGATTATATTTACATTTGACGTGCATTATAGGCTTCCGTAAGTTATGTAAGGCATTCTTTTCATTAGAAGGTAATATATGGTGATAATGAAGATATTGAAGACGTACTCAACAAAACTACTAGTGCGTCTTCAATGTTTACCGGTTGCTTTGACTGTAATAAGAAGCACGAGTCTGCAACCCAGCTCACCTACTATGATTTCCAACAAAGGATGTATGAAAAAAAAACAATGTAAATGGGAACCACGGCAAATGGGGTTTGCAATAGGTAGAGTTCATGTTGTTCCACCCCCGTTCAATAAAGCATACTACCTAAGAGTTATATTAAATAAGTTAAATGGCCTAAATTTTTTGAATACATTCGAACAGTGGATGGAGTTTATGTGAAACTTATCGATACACATGTTATAGAAGAGGCCTTTTAAATGTTGATAAGGAGTATATAGGATCAATAGAAGAGGCAAGTCATACTTCCACATGATATTATCTCTGAAATTTATTTGTTACATTTTTAATTACATATAGTTTATCTAGACCTCATTTTGTTTGAGAAAGCACATGGACACTTTTAGTTGATGGCATTCTATACAAACAACAAAAAGATCAAGATAATCCCGATACGATTTAAATTATTTTAATATGTTTGCTGGTTGTACAAAAATTATTTTGAAAAAATATTTTCTTTTTACTTTTTTGATTAGTTGTTATTTTGTTTTGCAGAGTTGATTCTTAACGAATAATAGCTAAAGAGCTTTGCATTGCTTGAAATTAAAAAAATTTAGTTTCTAACAACTCCACTCTCAAAAAGTATAGACATATGCCTTTTTCAGAACATGATTCTATTTCTAGAGCAATAATCCGTTAATGGTTGAAGAAATTTCCTACGATGCCGAAACCATGTCTAACAAATTTAATAATCTATTTGATTCGTTAACAGATGCACAAAGATGTGTTAATAATGAAATAATCAATGTGTTGGTTGCTAAAAAGGTGGTGCGTTTTTTGTTTATGGCTATGGTTGTACGGAAAAATGTATATATTGAAAACCTTATTTTTTTCCACAAGTTCAAAGGGAGAAGTTGTAATGAATGTTGTTTCCAACGGAATAGCTTCATTGTTATTGGAGGGTGGCAGAACGACACATTCAATATTTCTCCTTCCGATTAATTTAACTGAAGATTCTGAAAGTCAGGTATTATTAAACAAAATTCTATAAGTTGCCATACGAATCATATTGTGAATATATACGATGTATACTATTTTTTCAATGTGAATTTTATTTTAGGTTCGTTGCCTTAAACATTTTTTTTATTTTTTTAAAAATTTAGGTTAAGGAAATAAAGACATGTATGAATTATTGAAAAAGACAAGCTTAATTATTTGGGATGAAGCGCCCATGATTCATAAGCATGGTTTTGAAGCATTGGATATAACTTTAAACGATGTTATGACCGGTGATCCCGCAAATAATTCAGAAGCATTATTTGGAGATAAGGTGGTTTTTTCAGTGGTGATTTCCGTCAAATTTTTCCCGTTGTAACAAACGGTACTAGAAGTGAATGTGTAAATGCTTCAGTATATTCTTCGTATGTTTGATTAAAGTGTAAATTTCTTAAACTTACAAAGAACATGAGGCTTACAGTTGGATGTCGATCCTCATAATGTTGATGAGATCAAAGAGTTTGCTGATTGGTTATTGGATATAGGTGAAGGGAACGTGGGGGGTCCAAATGAGAATCAGTTGTTGAAATTCATGACGACCTTTTGATTTGAACTCATTAGATTCAGTTGGTGATTTAATACAATTTGTCTATCCTAATATCCTAGATAGATTCAATGAACATATGCTAGCACTCTTTCATGGTAAACAAGTCGAGTATCTAAGTTCCGATAGTTTAGATCATTCTGATAAAACTATTTTTGATGATTTTGATCCACAGTTGTACTCCCCTAATTTTTTAAATTGGATAAATCTGGAATGCCAAATCACAAATTGTTTCTTAAAGTGGGTGTCCCCATTATGATACTAGGGAATATTAATCGTAAAAAAGGATTGTGCAATGGTACTCACCTACAAGTCGTTAGTTTCGGTAGATGTGCAATTGAAGCAAATGTTATTTCTGGTACTAATATCTAATATTGCACCTTAATTAGTCGATTCAGCCTTACCCCATCCGATAAGAAACTTCCCTTCAAATTAAAAAAAGAAGATGATTTCCAGTTGCACTTTGTTTTGCCATGACAATAAACAAAAGTCAAGGTCAATCATTATCAAGAGTTGACTTATACCTAAAAAATCCAATGTTTTCTCATGGTCAGTTTTTGTCGCATTCTCAAAAGTGAAAGTAAAGACGGTATTAAGTTAGTCATATTCGACAAAGAATCACATCTTACAAATAAAACAACAAACGTTGTTTACAAGGAGATTTTTGAAAACTTAATATTAAAACTATTATGCATTTGTAACCTTAGTTTTCAATTAAAATTAAAAAAATCTTTTACTAATATGTTTATTTTTATTGTTGCATGTGTTTATGCTCCACTTATGTTATAGTATTTCTTATGCACTACGCTGTTTTTTTAATTAAATAATAACTTCTTATGTTATATAAATACGTTAAATTTTTTTGTAATATTTTTTATTTATTGAATTTCGAATTTATTATTTTTATTTAAAATAACGATTTAATGTACAAATATAAAAATAAAAGTCGGATGAGTTAAATTTTTTTTTATAATCATCTAAAAATTTTATAGATATGTGTTATCTCTTAAAATTCTAAATTTCTAATGTAAATGTTAAAAAAATTAATTATTGTTTTGATATAACTAAATTTATATTTTATTATCAGTTATTTAATTTTTAATGTTAATTCCATAAATGATTTAAAATGCTATTTAATAAGTAATTTCAAAAATATGTGTCATTATTAAGAATGCTCTATTAGATAGATATAATCTTTCATAATATTGGAACCATACAACAGCCGTTTCATTATAATTAATCCAGTTGATTTCCCATCTCCATTTTGTTTCACATACAAAAATTTTTTCAAGCTCTCTAACAGATTAATCTATTTTAATGGCCACCGTTGTTGCATGGAAATATTGCAGAGGGTTGAGGAAATATGAGTTTGTTATTAGCGATTTATCTACACTACAAAAGGATAACATCCAATTGGTTATGTTTTTAAGTAACCTGTTTCAACACCAAATTCATGCAATTGGAATTAGGAAACACTTTCCACCTGAAGAGGAAATAAATCTGATCAATGTAATACATGTAATACTTCATGAGCAACAAGTTGTCCCTGTTGTACATGTAAGGGAATAGTTTTATTATCCAAATCATAATAAGGTTGTTATCAAGTTCGAAAATGGACAACATAATAGTTTGAAGGCTAAATTACTTTTGTAATCGAATGATTTGGTTCTGCTAAGAGAGTTGGACGTTTTGAAGCTTGCAAATGGAAGAAAGGAAATAGCACATTTAACTTGGAATATTAATTTAGTAGTAAGGTTAAATGGTTGTTAGAATGTGCTAACTATGAATCTGATTTTGATGATCTTCCAGAAGATTTTGATGCTAAAGATGAAGCATAAGGTAACACACCTTCAATATTTTATCTAAGTTATTGATCATCCTCAATTTATAATGTTTAATTATTATACAAAATTTTGTTATTAGTATAGTTTAAATACATAAGAATAATGTAATATTCGATTAAGTAGATTAATATAGTCTACAGTCTATATGATATATGATATAATATATATATCTATATGATATACATCATCCGGTATTTACTTGCCTTTTGCAGTTTTTGTTAAAGTTAACACATATAATAGATACGCAAACCTGTTTAAATTTTGTAACTATTGTGTTTTCTAGAATGATAGCATTATTTTATACAATTATGTGATTTTGAATTATGGATTAAATAATCATATAGATATTTCACTTGTATTTAACAACTTTATTAATGTTCAAATGAATCTCACTATGAAATATATATTAAGATTTTAATTGTATATTTAATTAGGCTGCTATTGTTTTTTTTTATTATTTTCAGGTGGTAAAGGAAAATTAATTTCTTTTGGTGGAATGTTGAAGAACTTGATAAGAACATGTGTATGTCTTCGTATGATTTTTTGTTGTTAGGTGTACGATAAACTTTTGTAACTATGAACTTTTAATATGTAAACAATCTAAATATTTAACCTTTTGATAAAAAAACTTATGTCAAATATTTGTGTTGGTTGAATATGTTATCTATATTTATATGGTTTGTTTATATGTTTTTCCACCCGTGTGTAACACGAGTTACTATCATAGTTTTATCAATATTTGGTTTACCAAAAGTTTCGCTACCCTATTCTTCATCTATTGAGAAACCTTCGGGTAATGTCTCATCCTATTCCATTTCATGTATCGCATGTTAAAGGTTTACCAAAAAAATTCAACTTGGTGTAGAATAGGGTAGTATCCAAAGGTTATTAAATTGGTTCTGAAATCCAAGTTAAGCATAATCCAATTAGGCTCGTTAAGACATGTTGCATGTAAACATTGACAAATAAGTTATGTTAGACCATATTATAAACTTTTTGAAAACAATTTTCATATATAATTTAATTTAAAATGGTTCAGGTCAGTCATTGGGCCTATTGGTCGTTTCAGTGCAATTGGCGTACGTAATTCTTATACCATGCAATTTACCTAAGGTGTAATTATGTTTTACAAAACACTGTGTTGATAACATAAACTATTTAATATGTCCAGAATAACTTAAACTGTATTTTGGTTATAAAAATCCTTGTTATTGGTTTTAACCGTTTTCGTTTGGTTTATGCGTGTCATTATCGTTAACACGTTAAATGATTACGAAACGACTTGTAATTATATATATATATATATATATATGTATGTATATATATATATATATATATATATATATATATATATATATGTATGTATATGTATACATGGGATGGATCTTGCGAGAAGTGATATTACAGCGAGAAGTGCGAGAAGTGAATGTGTTACTCCATTAATCCCTAATTTTTCACTGCCTTGCTTATGATGTTACCTACATGTATGTAGGTTGGTTGTATTTATGTCTTAATACACATTCAAACCTACCTATACACATACAAATGTACCGAGCCACATTGAAACCTACGTACCTACACACATACAAACATACATACACATATACAAACATACATACCTACACATGTACATACGCACCTACACACGTACATACACACCTACACAACACACCTACGCATAAGAAATTGAGTGAAATTAGGGATTAATAGAGTTACACCTTCACTTCTCGCACTTCTCGCTGTAAAAAAACTTCTGAAATTATCCAATACATATGTGTGTGCGTGTGTGTGTATTAAAACTCAACTTCTTTGCATAGTGTTGGTTGTACTTTTTGTAGTGTTGATTGTATCACCCCTTACACGTTTTCTGGGTTATAGTGTGTTCATTTACACGTGTCTGCAACATTTGTATTACATCACTAGTTGAGTCATGATGGTTTGTTTCTCTCATCATATGAGTCATGGGGGTTTAGTGTTTCATATCTCTGCTACCACCTTCTTTCTCATGTTTACATCCTCCTATGCTAAAAACTCCAGCCAAGCGTGCTTTTTGTCAGTCTATGGCGAAGGCAAACATTGATGTTGGTAAATTGTCGTTGTCGACGACTGTTTTAGCTAGTCTTTGGTAGCGGAGGTGGAAGTTATTGTTTCGTTTTGGATTCTTAGGCAGCGGAGGTAAGACAATGAATATGCAATTTACTTTGCATCTCTTTATTCCCTGGTAGCATCATCTTCAACCTGACCTACAATTACCTGTTTCTATTATGAATCCATAGGTAGCGGTGGTGTTTGATGGTGGTGAGCCTCTTGAGGTTATCAAGTTACTACCTAAATTGTTGAGATTATTCTAATTGTGGTAGCGGTTTTTGGGTGTTTATGGCTTCAAAGTTGTCATCGAATAGGTTGTTGTTGCAGGTATGAGGCGGTGGGCCAGTTTCATTTTGGTTTTCCTAGTTAGCGGTGGTGGTACAGTTATGATCAAAACCTTTATCTTCACCCATGCGTGTGTCATGGATTGTTGTTGTTGGATGGTATGTTTTGTTAATGTCATGGTCTTTGAAAGGGATTCATCTGATTGTACATTGTGCTTCATGTGTTGTACTTGAAGTTGGTTAACT
The DNA here is from genome assembly GCF_021521415.1 of Bidens hawaiensis. Taxonomy (NCBI): domain Eukaryota; kingdom Viridiplantae; phylum Streptophyta; class Magnoliopsida; order Asterales; family Asteraceae; genus Bidens; species Bidens hawaiensis. The sequence goes on along the minus strand of NW_027495349.1, from coordinate 152,897 downwards.
TTTGTAGTTTCTATGTTGGCAGCGACTTTTGGGTCGTTTATGGTCATTGTGGATTTGCAACATGTGCGGTTCAAGGTTATGATGATTGTTGGAGATTTGCAACCGCATACTGTTTATATAACCATGATGCGGAGCTTTGATTACGGGTTGAAATCATGACATTGTACTAATTTTAGTGATGGATTTTTTTTTGTTTATTTGTTGAAAGGTGTTCAAGGTTTCAATAGAGGTAGGTTAGTGAAAAGATCCAAATACCCATAAAGGATCATCCGCAGGTCATTTAGGAGTTCATCAAAAGTTACCCGCGGAACATTCCCATCAACCGCATAACTTAAATAAGTAATTACAATGAAAAGTTCCAAAGACTATCTGCCTGCTACTTACGATTCCCTCAGAAGTCATCCGCAAGGCATTCCCATCACACGCGAGATGAAAGAAGAATGATGTCAGCAAATCAGGAACCAACTTCCTTTTAGAAGATTTACGCGGAGATTCTTTCTTGAAGACACACGATGTAACAGCCATTTAAGGGAGGACAACTTGCAAGGTTGTTATAACTGTGCACATGGCCAATTGTCTCGTCATATCGTATGCAGACACGTATCTAGGTTGTCACTAATAACATCTTCTAGAAAAGGATAGTTGTACCAATAATATTCCCTTAACCTCCATCTATAAATACTCACTTCATCATCACAAGGTATTCATTCACACTTCACATATTACATCAATCACTTAAAGTACTTTTTCTCTTTTATATTGTACTTATTCTCACACCGGAGGATGGTTACGGGAAGACCCACAATCTTTTCCTTCCCGTAACGAGCTCACGGTAATCTGTTTTGCAGGTTTCTGTCGCTGGAATTGTTGAGCTGGTACTCGTGCCGCTGTGTAACTTTGTTATTTGACCCTTATCCTGTGGAACCATTTGTTTAACCTATTCGGGTTTAGATCTGTGCTTCTTCATTGGCGTCATCCGTGTTTTTGCTAGAACGTCACATTTGTCGATTTTTTGGGTAGTATGAATCAATATTAGCAAGGTCCGATGGAAACTCCATCGGTAACGAAGCGTTCTGCTGGACTTATGGTACCTACGGGTCTAAGTACTTGCGATTTGGTACGTGTGACGGCGGAGATTCGTCGGACTTGTCAGGATCTAGATCTGGAAATTCCCCTCCGGCGGGATCTCACCGTCAAATTCTCAGATCTAAGAAATTACAATCTCCGGAAAAATGGTGACAGAGGTCAAATTCTTAGATCTGAGAAATTACAATCTCCATATCCTTCTTCAACAGTTTGTCGAAGTCAGATGCGGGAGAGTGTTAGGACCGAGGTGTATTCTGAGGAAGTAGTTAAGGAAGGAAGTCGTGACAGAGGTCGTCCAGTTATGCGGGAATCTTCCCGCAGAACTGAGTATGATTAGAGTCATGCTTCGAGGAGTCGAATAAATCCTACATACCGACGCAATGATGCTAATTACTTTAGCGATGACAGTCAAGTTTATGGCGGGGAAGAGACTAGTTGTCCGCGTGCGATGGTCAGTCATACCGAGTACTGTAGTGATGCGGAAGAAGACTTTACAAAGCCTTATCATCCTGCAACATTTTCGGAGAAATCAAAATTTGTCCCGCGCATTGCTACAACTTCGTTTCCTATTAATGTAAAAATACCTACCAACTTGGGGAAGTACAGGTATGACGGATCCGAGTGATCATTTGCGTAATTTCACTACAATAGGTGGGGTCAGTGGTTGGACTCTACCGTATGGGCGTCGCATGTTTGCCTTAACAATGACGGGAGCTGCCCGCGAGTGGTTCGAGAAATTGTCGGATGGTCAGATTCAGAATTGGATTGATTTGGTGGCTAAATATTCACAACATTTCAGCCAACAGAAAAAACAGAAGCGGGATCCATTTGAGGTTTTGGATGTAATTTGGTGGGAAAATGAATTTGTTGAATATTTTATTACTCGATTTAATGGGGAGAGTTTGAACATCGGTGGAACTAGTGATGATATGATGTGGGGTGCTTTGCGCAAGATGTGCGGAGTAGTGCCTTAATTTGATGTTGACCGGAAAGGATGGAATGCCCAAAACTTGGGATGAAATTATGTCCGCGGAAAAACTATTTTCTAGAACAGAGAAGAATTTAGGGCTTGAAAGCCCTAAACATTCAGCAAAGGTGGAATTCAAGAATACATTGGTGAATAGGCCAGTGCGGGGTTCAATCTGGTCTAGAATCCTACCGCCTGCAGAATCTTCAAACAAACCAGATGCAAGGACATTTATTGGAAACAAAAACAAGGATCATAATTGGGAGTAAGACAATAATAAGTGGGCTCCGTTAACAAAAACTCCGTCAGAAATTTTAACTACACAAAATGTGGATTTTAAGAAGGTGCAGCCGCTTACACTGAGAACATACTTAAATCCTAATAAGCAATGCATGTTTCACAATGACACAGTCCATCATACTGATGATTGTGTTAGTTTAAGGAATTAGATTGAACAAGCAATTAAGTCAGGAAAACTAGAACACTTGTTAAAGAATGTAAGGCAAGGGACCCGCAAACCACCCGCACAAGTCAATTTTGGCCCGCCAAAAAAGCAAGTCAAAGATCTGAATGTCCACATGATCCAAGGAGGAAAACTCCACGGATACAAAAGACAAGGAATTGATTGTGGTGAATGGAAGAGCGAACCAGTGGTGTTTCCGCGAGACAAAGGTAGTCCATGTATAAAGTGCCCATTGGTTATTACTGCGTTGATTGGACATTATAGGTCTCGATATGTTTTCTTTGACACAGGGAGTACATTTGATATTATGTATGAACAGTGTTTTGAGCGGTTGGAAGAAGAGGACAAGGCAAGGTTGAAGCCTATTCATGCGTCGGTATCGGGATTTGGTTATGAAGTTATTTCTTTCGTAGAGGTTTAAAAATGTTTAATAGAGATACTTACATTGTCCGCACCTCAAGCAGAGGAACCACTAACCTTGTACCTTTCAGCATCAGATATAGCCATTGGAGCAATGTTGTTAATGGATTGGAAAATTTTCCAAACGCTGAATTGTTATGTTAGCAGAACACTAACAGATGCTGAAACATGGTATTCAATGCTTGAAAAGCTGGTCTTGGCTTTAGTTTACGCAGCTAGACGTCTTCACAGATATTTTCAAGGTCACCCGATCAATGTTTTGATGGGATATAAATTGAAGAGCGTTTTGAGCAAGCTGGAATTATCTGTAAGATTGGAAAAATGGTCCATATAGTTAGGTGAACATGAAATTGATTATAAACCAACACATGCAATAAAGGGACATGTATTAGTAGATTTTTATCACAGAGGTCCCGCAAAATAAGGAAACAGAGTGTTTAATTGAACAACTAACTCCTACACCACCGGAACAAGATCAGGTTTGGTCATTATTTACGATCGGTGCGTCAAGTGGTGAAGGTTCTGGTGCGGGCGTTAGGCTGGTCAATCCAGAAGGTCACTAGTTTACTTAGGCTATCAAGTTAGACTTCAAAATCACCAACAACGAGGCATAAAATGAAGCGTTTTTGGTAGGTTTGCAGATTCCTAAGAAACTTGGTGTAAACATTTTGAAGCGCGTGTTGATTTAATGTTGATCGCGGGACAAATTAATGGACCTTATGATCGCGTGTAAAACATTCAGCTTCCACTTCGCAGTGTTAGCTTCTAAGCGTTGTTCATCGGCAACCATTTGCGCTTCCTCTACTTGGTTCGTAATTACACCCCATTTGTCCCCCATGGACATCCATTCCCGGAAAATTTCTTGCCCGCTAGTAAAATTGAAACCACGAGCAAGATCATGCGCGGGAACGACAACGTTGGAACGCACGCTCCGCGGGCGGGATTAAATGGCTAAGAAATTCAGAAAAAGTATTCGAATATGAGAACCGTGAACCTTGAGTTACGGTCCATGCGGTATATATAGATGGTCATCCTCTCCTAAATTGGTCATCCCATAATAACTAGAATCGGAAGGACGATGGAATTGTGTCCTCTGAGGAGATCTTTGGGTATACGAATTTGTCCCGTCTCCTGCATGATGGAGGGGATAATATTGGGAGAAATACGAAGGAGAAGGTGGTGAATTCTGCGATGACTCTTTAGTCTCCGGGTTCTCAACATCTTGCACCAGGTCCTTCCCTTTGGAATCTAATGCATCGTCAGGAATGACGATTGTTGGTGGAGGGGATGGAGGGTCCTTTTTCACTACAGCCTGGTAAGGCCATTGTTTTCTCTGTAAAAAAAAAAACTAAATAAAAGTATATGAGAAATCAGACATACAAGAAAGTAAATCCTGGAAATGCTTGCGGAAGTAAGAAATTACTTAGTGGGGATCGCATGGCCACATTTTTGACCCGGTCCCCAAGGCGGACTTTCTTCATCTTTTTATGGCCAAAGGCCCGCTTTTTCTTCGCCTGTACCTCTTCGGTGTTGGCTTGGTTACCATCCGCTTTGCCGGATATAGAGGATTTTTGTTTCCTCTTGCGCTCAAGATCTTCCAGGGCACGCATAATACCCGACGTATAAGAAGTATCATCAAGGTGATGTTCTTTATGGGGTGATGATTCGTCACTTGATGACAACAACATGATCACGGGTTCAGGACGCAAATCTTTTGGGAACAGAAAGTGGTCCCGTGTTTTATCATAGATAGGGAGCGCGGTCGGATCACGTCGGCGCTTCTGCATACAACCCAGTGTCTTATCGAATACTGCCTTTAGCACTGACCTCTTACCTGAAAACACCGAGTTAGAAAAGACTTAAAATATGGCTCAGTAGAGGGATCACGAAATATTTTAAGTGGATACTTACTCTCATCTGCATTCTGAAAGAAGGGCTTAAGCTCAGGGTACAGCCAGATGCGGCTCATACCAGCCTATACGAGGGCACCCTAAAAAATTTCCCGCATCGGGGTTGGAGTGTGAGTTAGCGTATTAAACCACACTTGACCTTCGTGTAGTGCAAGCTGCAAGTCCGGAAGTTTCTCGTTAAGTGGACGGCTAACCATGGTTATAGGAACCACGTTTTCTGTAATCCAGAAGAACTTCGTCCTCCACTCATAAGGACTGCGTGGAGTTTAGGTACCAACGATTTCTTTCGACGTAGTGGATCAGTTGATCCATCTACCTCGCACGTTCATATTGTAAAAGACAGCAAATTTGTCCATCGTGAGCACTCTATTTTTGGCCCTACAAACGAATTAGAAATGACAAAACTTGGTTATTGTCCAATGAGCACGTTTCCCAGAAACTTGGTTATTGGAAACCGAAGATTCCCAGTAGTGAAAAATTCGGCATATACATCCATCTTACTAGACGGGGTCTTGTCGGCTGTAGCCTTGGCGGTATGATACTCCGGCACTATGCCGTAGGTAGCAACGAGTTTCTCGAACTCCGATATCTTCCAGTTAATCTCGATATGTTCTATCGATGGCAATGTCTTCTTCTCAGCGTTCATTATTTCCGAGGGTAAAGGAAAACACCGAGCAATGATGGCTAAAAGTGAAACAAATTGAAGTTTGCAGATAATAATAGTCCCGAATTTAAAAGGAAAAAGATGAAGATGAAGTAGGAAAGATGAGAAAATTTCCCTAAGAAACCCAAAAGTCCTATTTGTACCCATCGCAGTTAATGTGATGAGAAGGTAAAAAAGGAGAGAGAAAGCGAAGTGTCCAATAAGAATGTGACACGTCACTCAGGAAAACTGAAAAAGCAAAAAAAAGGTACAGCCAGGTATAGTGACAGCCGGCATAATTGTCATATCACCATGCTGCGCCTGCAAAGATGCCACATCAATTCTGCCCATGCTTATCTTTAAAGGACAAAATATATCCATAAGCCCACGCAAAATATTCAAAATTCTCATAAAATATCTTAAGTCAAAAAAATTCACCCGGATAAAACCTCATGTGGAAGAAACAATGGACTGGGGGGACTTATAGAGGTAGGGTGGTGAAAAGATCCAAGTACCCATAAAGGATCATCCGTGGGTTATTCAAGATTTCCTCAAAAGTCACCTGCGGAATATTCCCATCACCCGCATAACTTATGTAAGGAAGAACAATGAAAAGCTCGAAAGAGTACTTGCGTGCTATTTAAGACTCTATCATAAGTCATCCGCAAGACATTCCCATTACACGCGATATGACAGAATAATGATGTCAACAAATCAGTTGTAACCGACTTCCTTCTTGAAGGTTTACGCGAATATTTTTTCTTGGAAGCCACCTGATATAACAGTCAATAGGGGAGGACAGTTGGCAAGGTTGTTATAACCGTGCACATGGCCGGTTGTCTCTTCTTATCGTTTGCAGACACGTGTCCAGATTGTTACAAAGAGCATTTTCTAGAAAATGACAGTCGTACCAATAATATTCCCTTAATCTCCGGCTATAAATACTCACTTCATCATCATAAGGTATTCATTCATTCACACTTCACATTTATATTAATCAGTTAAAGTACTTTTTCTCTCTAATAATTTTACTTATTATCATGCCAGAGGGTGGTTACGGGAAGACCCCCACTCTTGTTCTTCCCATAACGAGCTCACAGTGTTCTGTTTTGCAGTTTCCCGTCGCCAAACTTGTTGAGTTGGTACTCGTGCTACTGTGTTACTTTGTTATTTGACCCATATCCCGTGGAACCATTGGTTTAGCCTATTCAGGTTTAGATCTGTGCTTCTTCAGCTTCTATGATGATGGTTTGCAAGCAATTTGAGTACATCTAATGCCGGTCCCTTTCTTACAAGCTTTTTTTTGCGTACTATATGGAAGGTTGGTCGTACTTTAGGTGTTATAATTAGTCAACTTATGTCATTTGTACATTGTCTTTCGCTATGTTGGCACTCTGTTATTTGGAATGGAATTGTATGTTGCAACCATAACGAATATTCTAGCCTTCATTTTGTACCGTTGATTTATTTTAATTCAATTGTGCTATGATAATGGTTTGAACAATCTGAGCACATCAAATGCTTATAAATTCTTATCAAATTTGAAGTGAAAAACATACTACTTATCGATCTATGGCTATGATGATGTTCAATTTTCTTTAGGCATGGAAATGTATGTTGCAACCGTGATACAACCTGAGCCTTTGGTTTAATTTTTAGTTTTTGACTCGGATTGGACCTTTGGAAGTGTGATGTTCATGTTTGTGATTCGACCTTTTCGCTGATGTATGGCTATGATGATGCTTGGTTTTTGTTTATAATAATGCAGGCTAGAAATAATGCAAACTTCATTTTTTTTGGCCTTTTTACATCTCTTTAGCAACGAGTATGCATTTGCGTGTGTAAACATTGTTGTTGTCTAGTTGTGAGCTTAATAAATGGGTCTTCCATGAAAGAGCCCATATAAAGGTATTTTTTTTAATTATAATATACTAATTTATAAGTTGCATTAGATTAGATGTATTCTATTTCATTTCCAACTTATTAAATTCTCAATATTTGATGTTTTCATGCCGTCAATGTTGGACAAAAACATAGTTGGGGAGACTGATGAACCTGCTCTTTGTAGGATTAAAGATGACATGGTAACCATTCTAATTATATGTGGATATCGATAAAACCAATAACTTCTAGAAATACTACAGGTAAAGTTTGTTAAGTTATTGACCTAAGGGACTTAAATTTTATTTACTTATTTGGTCATATTTGACTTTTGAAATTGGGAAGAATGTTTGCGTTTAGGGGAACGATTGATGTGTGAACTGTATTATAGAGTTCAACTTTAGTCTTGATTGTACGTATTTATGGATTAATTTCCTTTTGGCTTATCAGTAGCTCTTCAAGTTAATTATGATTTTACAACAAATCTACTACCTATTTTATTTTAATGAATGTGTTGGTTGTCACTATTATAGTGTGCTTCTAACATGGCTTGAGAAAGTAAAGTGAAATTTTTAATTGGACTCTTACTTGCAATGTTGTGTGCACATGCTTAGGTTGAGCATCAAAATGGACATACTGTTTAAGATTTAAGTATTTTTTTTGTTACAGGTAATGTAATGGTTTTTTTTTTTTCATTTGAAACATTGGGCACTGCAAATGCTTTTTAAAGCTTTTTGAGTGCAACACAATTAGTGTAGTTTTCCTTTTCTAATTAGTAAAATGCTTCTTTACCTCTGATTTTGTAGGGTATCAGAGAGCTACATGGAAACATTGTACAAGCAATGTGAAACAATCGGTTGGAAACTTAGAATTACTTCCACTTCAGCTATGGTTTTACAACTAGGGGGGGGGGGGGGGGGGGGGTCGAAATACTATTTTATACAGAATCTACATATTTTAATAAATTAATTTAATTGTAGACACATGTCAGTTTTTGGTTAATCCTCACAATTTTTCCCTCCAAAACGAATATATGTAATAAATAAATAATTATTCACTTTTCTTTTCACTCCATTCATATTATATCTATTACATGATTAAATTAGTAACTTTTCTTAAAACTTTATTTATATTATATCTATACATTTATATAAAAATAAATATTTACATAATATACTACTACGCATTGATAACATATATTTCACAACATACTTGATGAAATCCAAAAATCAACAACCCGTGTTTGTTAAATATTGAAAACAATATAATTCTAAAATATTATTATTAACATATTATACTATATATATTGTTGAAGATTGTAATTAAGAAAAAACTCTGATATTATAATCATTAAATTATAAATATATGTTAAAAGTTGATCTATTTATTAAAAATAAATCCATTTATCTATTGGTTTTTTTTACATTTTCATATAAATTTATAAATTATAAATATAAATATATGATTTAAATATATCTATTTATTTTTTGGTTAATTTAGTAAACTATACATATATGTGTAATATTGTAAGGATTATAATCATTTTCAAATATAATAAAGTTGATCATATTCAGTTTCTTGGGTTTTTTTTAAACAAGGATTGCTTCGGGTTTTTTATGAAACTTTAATCTGATTGTTACGAGTTAAAAGTTGGTAAATATAACGTTTGGTACAAATTAACTACTTTTGACTCAAAATGGTAATCCGAATATTTTTAAAAATTTAAAAATGCAAATAGATTTATCGTAAAACTTGTTACGGGTTCAAAGTTTTGACTTGAAATATATAATACTGAGAAGAAATTTTCAATAGATGGAGTGTTTTTGGGTATGTTTTTGCACGTGCATTATTTTTTTATTAAGTTCCTTTATTTTTAAGAAAAAATATTTTTGTGATATAAATAAAATAAATTTATATATACTGATACAAGCATAGATGTGATACATTTTTCTATATACATTATGTGTTGTTTTATTTATAACTTAGTTATTTAGATTATCATGTGTGTTACACAAGCTCTAAAGCTAATCAATAATAAAACACAAAGTTCCACTAAAGGTTTGTTCTTTATAAAAAGTAGTATTAAATCTAACTTCTAACATCTATATACTTAATGATCATTAGTCATTACTGAAAGATGTATTCAAGTTAGATTTTGGCTCGGGGAAAAAGTCAAAACACTTACTGACTGCTAAAACAGTGGCTCCCAATTGACCTTGGGTTGTTGTGTAGGGTAACCATCCATTTATAACACGAAAATTATAGAGGAATCAAAAAAGGAATAGGGTTTTTTTTTATACTATAAAGGTACGTTGTAGGTTCGATTTGAACTGATCTGATATGTCTATATAACACCTAAAAGTGTATGGATGAAAGGATTAGAGTTTCCATTAATAAAAATTATGAAAACACAGTTAGGGCTTCTTACCTGATGATTGAGCATGTGATTTCTTCACTAGGCTTCTCTTGCATAAATGGATTGAATCAAAATGAGATGATCATGTGTTAATGAATAATTGATATGGGTCAATTATAGGTGATGAACACAGAAGTTCGTACAAGGTTGAGGTGTTGACGGGATTTTGTTAAATGGAGAATAAGACGTGTGAGGTGTGTGTGTTTGTGTGTTTGATCTAGACTGAATACAAAAGAGGAGAGGGAGGGGGAGAGGAGAGGGAGGGAGAAAAAAAGGAAAGGGAATGGAGCGAAAAGAAATAAAAAAAAGGGTATTGCTAAACATACCACTCCATATGATTTTTATTAAATATGCACCCCCCTTGAACTTATCAAATAAATTATTATTTTTCGTTAAAATTATTTACATACATATTACTTACTCAAACATTTTATTTCACTTAAAAGTCTCCACTAAATATATTAAATTAAATACTAGTTTGTTATTATTAATAATTTTAATTATTATCATTGCAAAAATTTTTAATATAATTAATTTATTTTTAATAAGATCAATATTAGTATCACTCTTTCACACACACATATTTATATATAATTTTATAATTATAATATACTAATTTATAGTTGCATTTGATGTATTCTACTTCATTGCCAACTTATTAAATTCTCAATATTTTGATGTTTTCAGGCCGTCAATGTTGGACAAAAACATAGCTGGGGAGACTGATGAACTTGCTCTTTGTAGGATTAAAGATGACATGGTAACCATTCTAATTATATGTGGATATCGATAAAACTAATAACTTCTAGAAATACTACAGGTAAAGTTTGTTGAGTTATTGATCTAAGGGAGTTTAATTTTATTTATTTATTTGGTCATATTTGACTTTTGAAATTGGGAAGAATGTTTGCGTTTAGGGGAACGATTGATGTGTGAACTGAATAGTTGATGTAAGATGTATTGCAAGTAACAGTGTTTTTTTTTTGGGGTTGGGGGGGGGGGGGGGTGGGGGGTAAAAACCAATGTTTTATTGTCATTTTAGATTATAAATATATTATAGGTTCAACTTTAGTCTTGATTGTATGTATTTATGGATTAATTTCCATTCGGCTTATCAGTAGCTCTTCAAGCTAATTAGGATTTACAACAAATCTACTATCTATTTTATTTTAATGAATTTGTTGGTTGTCGCTATTAGAGTGTGCTTCTAACATGGCTCGAGAAAGTAAAGTAAAATTTGTAATTGGACTCTTACTTGCAATGTTGGGTGCACATGCTTAGGTTGAGCCTCAAAATGGACATATTGTTTAAGATTTAAGTATTTTTTTTGTTACAGGTAATGTAATTTTTTTTTTTTCATTTTAAACATTGGGCACTGCAAATGCTTTTTAAAGATTTTTGAGTGCAACACAATTAGTGTAGTTTTCATTTTCTAATTAGTAAAATACTTCTATACTTCTGATTTGGTAGGGTATCAGTTAGTTGAGAGCTACATAAAAACATTGAGCAAGAAATGTGAAACAATCGGTTGGAAACTTATAATTACTTCCACTTCAGCTATGGTTTTACAACCGGAGGAGGGGGGGATACTAGTTTATACAGAATCTATATATTCTAATAAAGTAATTTAATTGTAAATACAAGTCAGTTTTTGGTTAATCCTCACAATTTTTCTCTCCGAAACTAATATATGTAATAGATAAATAATTATTCATAGTTCTTTTCACTCCATTCATATTATATCTATAACATGATTAAATTATTCACTTTTCTTTAAACTTTATTTATATTATATCTAGACATTTTTATAAAAATAAATATTTACGTATTATACTACTATACATTGACAACATATATTTCATAACATACTTGGTAAAATCTAAAATTCAACAACCCGTGTTTGTTAAATATTGAAAAGAATATAATTTTAAAATGTTATTATTGACATATTATACTATATATACTGTTGAAGATTGTAGTTAAAAAAAATTTGATATGCTTTCAATTTACGAAGTAATTTTTATAGTCACTAAATTATAAATATATGTTTAAACGTTGATCCATTTATTAAAAATAAATCCATTTATCTATTGGGCTTTTTCTACATTTTCATATAAATTTATAAATTATAAATATAAATATATGATTTAAATATATCTATTTTGTTTTTCGGTTAATTTGGTAAACTATACATATACGTGTAAAATTGTATGGATTATAATCATTTCAAATATAATAAAGTTGATCATATTTAGTTTCTTGGGTTTTTTTTAAACAAGGATTGCTTCAGGTTTTTTATGAAACTTTAATCTGATTGTTACGAGTTAAAAGTTGGCAAATATAACGTTTGGTACAAATTAACAACACTTGACTTAAAACGGTAATCTGAATATTTTTAAAAATTTAAGTATGCAAATAGATTTTTCCGTAAAACTTGTTACGGGTTCAAAGTTTTGACTTAACATATATAATACTGAGAATAAATTTTCAATTGATGGAGTGGGTATGTTTTTGCACGTACATTATTTTTTTTTATAAACTTCATTTATTTTTTGGTAAAAATCTTTTTGTAATATAAATAAAATAAATTTATGTATACTGATACAAGCATAGATGTCATACATTTTTCTATAAACATTATGTGTTGCTTTATTTGTAACTTAGTTATTTAGATTATCATGTGTGTTACACAAGTTCAAAAGCTAGCTAATAATAAAACACTAAGTTCCACTAAAGTTTTGTTCTTTATAAAAAGTAGTATTAAATCTAACTTTTAACATCTAAATACTTAATAATCATTAGTCATTACTGAAAGATGTATTCAAGTTAGATTTTGGCTTCGGGGAAAAGTCAAAACACTTACGGACTGCTAAAACAGTGGCTAATTGGTTCACAATTGACCTTGGGTTGTTGTGCAGGGTAACCATCCATTTATAACACGAAAATTATAGAAGAATTAAAAAACGAATAGGTTTTTTTATTTTATTTTTATACTGTAATGGTACGTTGTAGGTTCGATTTGAACTGATCTGATATGTCTATATAACACCTAAAAGTGTATGGATGAAAGGATTAGAATTTTCATTAATAAAAATTATGAAAACAAAATTAGGGCTCTTACCTGATGATTGAGCATGTGATTTCTTCACTAGGCTTCTCTTGCATAAATGGATTGAATCAAGATGAGATGATCATGTGCTAATGAACAATTGATATGGGTCAACTATAAGTGATGAACACAAAAGTTCGTACAAGTTTGAGGTGTTGACGGGATTTTGTTAAATGGAGAATAAGGCATGTGAGGTGTGTGTGTGTGTGTTTGTTTGATCTAAACTAATACAAAAGAGGAGAGGAGAGGGAGAGGAGAGGGAGAAAGAAAAAAGGATAGGGTAAGGAGCGAAAAGAAATAAAAAATATTGTTTCTAAACATACCTCCTCCATATGATTTTTATTAAATGGGCATCCCCCTTGAACATATCAAATCACTTATTATTTCCATTAAAACTATTTACATACATATTAGTTACTCAAGCATTTTATTTGACTTAATAGTCTCCAATAAATACATTAAATTAAATACTAATTTGTTAATATTCATAATTTTTAATTATTATCATTGTAAATACTTTTACTATAATTAATTTATTTTAATAAGATCAATATTAGTATCACTCTTTCACACACACATATTTATATATAATTTTATAAATATAATGACGCATCAACCGTGATAATAATAACTATTATTATAATCAAGGACAATAAACACAAAAAGAGCGAAAAAGAAAATAAAAATAAAACTTTTAAAGATAGACCATAAAATTTAAAAAATATTAAAGGATAGTAATATGTTAAATAAAATTTTTGAAGAAATGTCAACGTTCAAGGTATGGCATGTAAGGGATGATGGTACCTTTAGCCTCACCCAAAAAAGAGATGAATTTATTATAAGGTCTAAAATTGGTAAGTTGAATGATCTTTGCTTTGGGTCAAATTATTCTACAAAAATAAACAATAATGAGAACGGTTTCTAGCCACACAAAAAACAACTAATTTAAAAAAAAAATAAACATGAAAATCAGAACTCAAAATTTAATAAAAAAATGAAAAAAGTAAAATAACAAAAATGTTTCCACAATATTTCTCGTTCTCATTAAAAAAAAATACAATGGTAAGTGAAAAAGTATTTGTTTATCATTGTGTTTTATGTTTATTTTCGTAATTAATTGTGTCTTTTTCCTTGACAATGTATCTTTTTTTCTTTATATTGTGTTATATTTTGTTCGGCATTGTGTTATATTTTGCGATCTATTGTGTCTTTTTTTAATCATAATTGTGTATTTTGTTTATTTTCGTCATTGTGTTTTTGATCTTGCCATTGTGTCTTTTCGTTAATTTTTTTGTAGTTTTTTTAATTATATTTTTTAACGAGAATGATGGCGAAAACATTTTAGTTTTATTATGTTTTCCGTTTTTTACTTATATTTTGAGTTATGATTTTTTTATTATTTATGGCGAAAACATTACACCAACGGGGGTGAGGGTGGGATCGGGGTTAGTGCTCTACTTATGTTAATTTTTGTTAAGCAACATATGTGCAAAAGGAGTAAGTGAAATACTAACATGTGACATACTTTAGTTACTCGAATTATTTTGGGAAATCATTATGTTTACGTTTGTGTGTGTGCCGTAAAATACAATCATGATTTCATGTTATTAGGGCTTGAGTTTTTAGACGAATTTATTTGAGCTAACTATGTGTTTATTGGGCCTTTAATAAATCACAATGGGCTTGGTATTATATTAGGTCTACAATTTGAGTGTTGGGTTTCAATAAGACATATTGAACTTACCCTAATAGTTAATGAGCTTTAATAATGTTATTAAGGTTGTTAATGGTTAATGGTGAGTAATTCCCTTTTTTACCTTTTTAATATTTGGGTTGTAATTTTGTGCTGATTAATTTTAAGGTTATCTATTATTTTCATTTATATCACAAACATGATCCAAACTCATCTTAACTGATTTCATCTATGATTGTTATATGCTTATTTGTTACATGATTACATATGTAACACCCCGTTTTCTCGTTTCAGTTAATAAAATAAATTATGAGTTATTATGAGTCGGGCTTGTGTTGGGTTAAATAGATATGAGCTATGGACTTGGGTTAAAAATGACAGAAGAAAAGACCATGGGCTTAAGCCCATGATCCATAATATATAAACCATAATTACCCATTAATTCATTCATTTCACATATTTCATACACCACCCAAAACACACACTTAAGCTCTCTCTCTCTCTCTCTCTCTCTATATATATATATATATATATATATATATATATATATATATTTCTTTCTCTAACCAAAACCAAGAAGGAAAACCAAGCACCGACCCGAGGTAATGAAAATAGGATAGTGTACGGATCCAAACCCGTTAGATTTAGTCACAAAACGACAAGCCGACACCTTTAAACAGTTAAAGTCACAAGATCCGGGTAGAATCGGCTATGAACCGAACAAAAGATGAGCATAGAGGTCACCCTAGCTCAGATCTGGATCTAACGGGACGAAAAAAAGTGAAAAACGTTGGAAAACAAGCGAGATCTCGCTTTTCCGGCGAGATCCCGGTTTTCCGAAAGTGACGGCGCCAGAAAGGCGGAGGGTACGAGGATGTCATGTCAGAGAATGTTTCTGACATTCTCTGACCTAACCCTAATTCGTAGCGGGGTACTAACGAATTGGCCTTGGTTCGTTAGCGGGGAAAGGACGAATTAACCCCAATTCATTATGTCATTTCCCTAAGGAAAAAGTAACGAATAAGCTTTAATTCGTTAAGGTCCAATTCTTATGATGACCGGTTCGTTATAAGGTCTAATTCGTTATGAGGACTGGTTCGTTATAAGGGTTCAATTCGCTATGAAGTTCAATTCATTAACCAGACCAAATGGATAAGTCCAAATTTGTTATAAGGTCCAATTCGTTATTGTAGCTAATTCGTCATGAAGACAAATTCGTTATAATAATTAGTTCGTTATGAAGTAACGAATGGGTTCATTCGTTATGAACCCCATTCGTTAAGAGATTGGGACGAACTAGAAGTTTAAAATAATGACAGAAAGGTCCCTGAACTTAGAATAAAATGGAATAATTACAAATAAGCCCTCGAACTTTATGAGTTAGCAAATAAAATAATAATTAAGAATTCTAATGAAAAATGTGTTAAGACAGTTAACGGAAATAAAAATTTTCCAGCTCGACCCCAGCCAGGGGCTCTACCCTTTGGACCCCCATTCGTTGCCAGGGGCGCTGCCCCGGACCCCGCTGCCAGGGGCGCTGCCCCGGACCCCGCTCATTGAGGGTTATGATTAGACTAGAAACGCGATATGGGTAGTGATAGTTAATTGATACAGGTAATTGTTATACAGTTAGTCGCGCACATCTAAAGAAGGGAATAACAATTACGGTGAATGTAACCGCATTCAGGTGAGAGTCTAGCCCCCTTCCTTGTTATGTTTTCGGTGCTGTGTGCATACTCGATGTGAATTAGTAATATACTTATCCTAAGTGATAAATGTATGCCATATGTGATTATGTGAAAAGTATGAATGTTGCTTTTCTGTATGTGAACGATATTCGGATATTGCACGTGCTGTCAAGTTATAATGCTATTTATAATGTATGAATGATATGTACGTATGCTATGAAGGTAAGAGATACCCAGGTACAGAAGAAATGGACCGAGCCCTAATAATACTCAAGGTAGAAAGGGACCGGACCCTAATAATATCCGAGGCAGAAAAGGGACTGAGCGCTTTATAAATCTCGAGGCAGAAAGGGACTGAGCCCTAATAATACTCAAGGTGGAAAAGGGACCGAACCCTAATAATATCCGAGGCAAAAAAAGGGACCGGACCCTAATAATATCCGAGGCTGAATAGAATAATGTAAAGTAGAGTTTAGAACAAAGAATGAAGGTAAGTATACATATGACGAACTAAGTATGAAAGTATGACATATGTATGAAAGTGCGTAGTTATGAATGTATTGTATATGGTATGATTAACTAGAGCTCACTCTGTGTAGCTGACTTTAAGTATGCATGCAGGTGAGTAGGATGAAGCAGCTCGCTTGAGGGGAGCATGTGTAAAATGAATAAGAGACTGGCATCCAAGACTCAAGACGCTTATTAACTTAGGTTTTTGATTTGAAAGACAATATGTTTGATAAGGCAAAGTTGAGGATTAATGTGTAATGTTTTATGAATGTTTTTATATTCCACGAATGTTTTTATTAACTCTTGTATTTTGAACTATGTTAATGAGTAAATCCAACGTTCAAAGTGAGGCACCGTAACTGGGCCTTACAAGTTGGCATCAGAGCAAAGTTCGAGAGATTTAAGCATCCTACATGCTTAGACTCGAACAGAGAATGAGATTTTAGTAAGAAAAGAAAGAAGATGCCAGTTCAAGAATGACATATTTCACTCAAGCAAGCGAAGTAAAGGTAAAATATGTGATTAATTTCACATGTAAAGTAGAATGATGTATGAATGATAGCTTAATTCCTAAGGATAGGAGTGTATGATGATATGAACTGTTTGATTGTCTAACTGTTAGAAGTAGAACTAGCATAAGTGGACTCACAAGGGGAAGTGTATAGGACACGGAGAGTAACGTGATCAGCTAATCACAGTTGGCCACTGTTATTACCTGTTATCCTTCCTATCCTTGTACTAAATGGTTCCTTAAGTGATGATGTTTGTGTTTCCTTATAGAATACAAATGGCTGGAGCTAGGAAAGTTGCCGGAAAGGGAAGACGTACGGGACATCGTGGTAAGCCACGCATTGTCCGAGAACCGTTGTTAGAATCAGCTACTAACACCGAGGGAGATGGAAGTGATGCTGGTCGAAATCCGAGTAACAACGAAGGGTATCAACTTGATCCTGCTGTTCAAACTGCCATTGCTTAAGCGGTAGCAGCTGCTATGGAGAACATGAATCCTGAAAAGTCTGCTGGAAGTCATGCGAGGACAACCTAGAAGTCTAGGGAGAAAAGTAAGAAAGATGATGAGAGGGAGAAGGAGGAATCAAATGTGGTTAAGTCGGTGAAAGTCGATGATAGGAAAAGAGGCTGAGGTGGGTGCAACTATAATTCTTTCAAAGGTTGTGACCCGCCGAAGCTAACTGGTTTGGGAGACGCAATCGCTACTCTCCAACGGATAACCATTATGGACAAGGTTATCCGCATTAGCAAGTGCCGTTCCGACCAATCTGTGGGTTATGCTACCCAATCCTACGGTGATGAAGCAATGTATTGGTGGGGTTGATTGAGTAGAGGAAAAGTCGAGAGGAGATCAAGGCAATGAAATGGGAGGATCTGAAGGAGTTAGTTATGAAGAGATTCTACGCTGACGATGAAGTTGAGAGGGCGGAGAAGAGGTTTCTGAACATGAAAATTGGAACGATGACACATCGTGAGTATACCACAGAGTTCAACCGAATGTCTAGGCTGGTACCGATATGGTCAACCTTGAGGCTAAGAGAATCAAGTGTTATGTGAGGGGATTGACACAGAAAGTCTGCATGCTAGTCAGGGCGAATAAACCTGCTACTTTTGACTCTGATGTCGAACTCGCAGAGATGGTTTATGAGGACTTGGCTGTGGATGATGTTGTGGTGGCAGAAAAGAAGAAAGAGAAGTAGTGGGTCGCTCCTATTAATCGACCCGGTACTCAGTTGTGGAACCCTAGGGACAAGAAGAGGAGGGTATGGGAGAAGAAGTCGTGTAAGACTTGTGGCAAGGCACACAGTGGCGTGTGCAGGTGGAGTAAGGGTTAAGACGTTTGTTATAAGTGTGGGAAGAGTCATGCTGGTGAGTGAAAGTTTGGTACGACCACTTGCTACAAGTGCGGGAAGGTGGGGCATTACGTTCCAGATTGTACTGCAAAACCCGCATGTTACAACTGCGGGAAGGTGGGTCACGTTGCTAGAGAATGCAACGAGGGTGAAGCTGGAGGAAGTGGGAAGAAGGATGGTGATCAAGCTAGACCAAGGACTATAGCCTATATGCTGACTCAAGAACAAGCTAAGCAAGTTCCGGATGTTGTGACTGGTACGTTTTTAGTAAACGGTATTTCTGTTTCTGTATTATTTGATTCAGGTGCGAATAAAAGTTTCGTAGTTACACCATTTAGTAAACTAGCTAAAATGAAAATATGCCGAGTTTTTGAAACCCTTAAGTAGAAACAACTAGTGACACTTCGGTTATAATAATGAAAATGGTTAATGACTGTATCATAGAGTTAGAGGGACATGAGTTCCCTGCTACTTTGTATGTTATGACCTTAGGAGGGCTCGATGTGGTTTTCGGAATGGATTAGTTGTCTGAGTATGAAGCTCAGATAGTGTGTTAGAGTAGGATAATAAAGCTAAAGTCCTTGGATGGTAGTGCGGTGATGTATTATGGTGATAAGGAAAGTTTTGGGCTTAATGTCATTTCGATTATAAAAACCGAGGGTGTGGTGCCTACCTGGCGTATGTTGTCAACGCTACGGTCGAGACAAGAGAAATGAAAGACGTTCCTATGTGCGCGACTACCCATAAGTATTCCCTGAGGATCTTCCGGGGTTGCCATCGGAGCGAGAGATATAATCCCAGATAGATTTAGTACCAGGAGCCCAGCCCGTCGCGAAAGCGCCTTACCGTCTAGCGCCATCTGAGTTGAAAGAACTGATGTCCCAACTGCAAGAACTTCTCGAAAATGGTTTTATTAGACCAAGTGTTTCCCGTGGGGCGCACCTGTGTTTCGCGAGTTAAACAAGTTTATGGTAAAGAATAGATATCGTTTTCCAAGGATTGATGATCTGTTTGACCAATTGCAAGGTTCATGTTAGTTCTCAAGAATAGCTCTCAGATCAGGCTACCATAAATTGAAAGTAAAAGAGGCAGACATCCCTAAAACAGCGTTTCGGACGCGGTATGGACACTACGAGTTTCTCGTGATGTCATTTGTTCTAACAAATGCTCTCGCAGCATTTATGGACATGATGAATAGAGTGTGTCGGCCGATGTTGGATAAATCAATTATCGTCTTCATTGATGATGTATTGATTTATTTTAAGAGCGAGTCTAATCATGCAGAGCATCTGAGAGAAGTATTGGAGACTCTGAAGAAAGCGAAGTTGTATGCTAAGTTTTTGAATTGCGCGTTCTGGTTACGAGAAGTGAAATTTCTAGGTCACGTGATTAATCTTGAAGGGATTACCGTGGACCCAGCTAAGATTGAGGCGATAATGAATTGGAAGACTCCACAGAATCCTACTGATATACGAAGCTTCTTAGGGTTAGCTGGCTACTATAGGAGATTCATCGAAGGCTTCTCCAAGATAGCTGCACCGTTGATCGGTATGACCCGAAAGTCGGTAGTATTCAGTTGGGGTAGGTTTCAAGAGGAAGATTTTGTGGAATTAAAGAAAAGACTAACGCAAGCTCCAATCCTTGCTTTGCCCGATGGCGACGAGGATTTGGTTGTTTGTACTGACGCTTCGCATCGTGGGTTAGGTTGCGTGTTGATGCAACGAAGGAAAGTGATAGCTTACGCGTCTAGACAGTTGAAAGTCCATGAGAGTACTTATCTGACACATGATTTAGAGCTAGCAGTAGTGGTGCACGCTCTTAAGATATGGAGACACTATCTGTATGGTACTAAGTGTGACATCTACACGGATCATAAAAGTTTAAAGTACTTCTTCAAGCAGAAAGAGCTAAAAATGAGGCTGAGAAGATGGTTAGAGTTGATAAAGGATTACGACTGCGATATTAAGTACTATCCTGTTAAAGCTAATGTGGTCGCCGACGCGCTAAGCCGTAAGAATGAGGAGGTCCTTGCAACAGTGAAGTCATACTAGTTGATTATGAATTCAAGTCTTTTTAAAGAAATCATCAAAGTGCAGTCAAAGTTGCTGGTAGACGAAGGGCTAGTAAAGAAAGAAGGAATTTTGGTCAGCAAGACGAGTTGATGGAAAACACTCATGGTGTTAAGACTAGGTTTGACCGTATGTGGATTCCACGCCATGGAAATCTTAGGTGTCGAATCTTAGATGAAGCTCTTAAGTCAAGGTATTCAATCCATCCAGGATCCAATAAGATGTACCAAGATAGGGACTACTGGTGGCCAGGGATGAAGAATGATGTAGTAGGTTATGGCGGTAAGTTCTTAACTTGTTTACAAGTCAAGGCAGAGCATTAGAAGCTTTATGAAAAAATGCAACCTTTGGAGATACTAGAATGGAAATGGGAACACATCTGTCACACCCTCATTTTCTACATGCGGGGTTTTACCGTGAGGCGTGTGACAAACCAGGATCTCAATAATTAGTTACAACAAACGATGTCTAAATATTTTAGATAAACTTTATTATTCCATATTTGGGAAAACCATTCAGAGTTAATGTCTTAATGTTTTAATATACGGAAGCGTAACATAACGGGAAACATACCTAAGCAAAACCAAATAGTCTAAAGCGCCCAAAACATGCGCAAGCCATAACATTATTAAGTAAATAAAATTCCAACTAATGATGCAATGTCTATTGGTGATCATGAATGCAACTCCTATCCTTGCATTATCAGCGACCTGAGAAAGACATGCTAAAACGGGTCAACACGACGGTTGGTGAGTTCACAGTTTGTGTTAAAAACAAGTTCATCAAACAAACCATGTAGTAAGTAAACAGTGTAAGTAGTAAAGCATAGATATTGTACGAATAATGTATGCATTAGTAATACCGCAAGTTAATTAGGCTAGCAATCATGTTACATTGGTGTGTGTTCCATTGTGACCGAGGCTGACTAGTTAGTTTGTTGCCACCCACGGAGTCTAATATAAGAATAGTGTGTTTCTAGTAAATGAGACGCCCGACAACTCCCTCAACCGAGAGCCCCGAGGGGGTTTGTCAAAACCATTAGTACTACCTTTCATTACCGAGCCAATGTACAATCGTTAACGGTCCAATGTGCATGGGGGACTTTAGTATAAATTCACAATGTACCCATGAGGTACTAAAAAGTCTACAATTATCCAAAAAGTTTGTATGTTGCATGCTTCCCCCCCCCCCCAAAAGGAGTAAGTAAAAAGTGGGGTGGTGAAACTCACCTCGAATGCGGTTCAAATTGAAAGTCAACTTCCTTAGTCAAGTTGTTCTAGTGCCTAAGCACTGTAAGTATTGGTAAGCGATTCCTAGAACCCTTAGTATCCAAACAATTCCCTTGTTTATTTAAAGTTTGACCAAAGTTTGACTTTTGGTTGACTTTGACCAAAGTTTGACTTTGTTGAATTTGACCAAACTTTGACTTTTCGTTTGACTTTTGACCAAAAGGTCCAAGTTGTTGACCGTTGACTAAAAATTCCAAGTCTCGATGACCGAAGACTAAAAATTGAGTTTTGTTGACCGTTGACCAAAACGTTGACTTTTGACCAAAATGTTGACCGACGGTCCAAAATGTTGACCGACGGCCCGTTGATTACTTTTGACCAATAATCTAGACTTAGAATGATTACATGATGTTCCTAGTCACAATTTTAACAACAATCAAGTAATGTGCATATAGTCACCTTTCAACAATTCGATGACTAAGTCTAACCTCTATCACTTTCAACACTTCACAAGTAAGACTAACCACTTAGTCAAATAGTTCTAAGTTGACCCATAAAGTCAAAATTCAAATTAGCATAATCAATATATTACAAATTACTACTATTTTAACTAATCAATATATTGATCATCCTTAACAAGTTTTCCATCATCCATAACCGATTTTTCTAACCAACCAAAACTAGAAATTAAATTACCAAATAATTCACACATATTCTAAAAATAATTAGTTATAACATATATTTTTCTCATAATTTTATAATTCACCAAAACATACAAAATATTCACACTCTACAACAACCTAATTTCAGTCCCTATTCTACCACAGCAGTACCCAAATATTTCTCAAAACTTCTATATTTGTCCAATTTATGCAAGACCAATTGGATTCGATTCCTACTTCAATTTAAACATTCCAGAAGTGGAATCATACCCATATCTATTTTTAATATCAATTTATGCAATTTGTAACACAACTTAGAAAATTTACCTCTCAATCAGGATTGCAACCCGATTTTGTAAATTAATAAAAAGCATTCAAACAAAGTCCAGAAATTAAGATTCATTACTTTTTGAAAACTATATTCAAAGTACTTATTCATAGAATCAGAAATCAATCAAAAACACAAACTTATCATAATGTTATTTAACATACAACCTAAGACATAGAATCTGTCAACAAGCAGATTCAAACCATAATTCACAAAAGTCATGATTTTTACATCCTTATGATTCTAAATCATCAAGGATCATTCTTATACAATCAAATTTCGTGTCTCCCTACTATCCATTTAATTTCATAAGAAAAACAAATATACTTTTAAAAGATTCAAACTTCTAAACCAAAACACATACAACTCTCTTGACTCATCAAACTTTGATCATCCCCTTTCTATGATCCAGATCATTTGAATACAAGGTTCATACTTATAAAATAAGACATAATAACCTACTTACTTGATTGATCCAAATATTCACTCCCCTTGCTTCCCAAAAATCAACAAGTCTTTTGTGTATGGAAATGGGTTTGAAAGAGAGTGTTTGCAAAAACAAAGTGAGTGTGTGTGTGTGTGTGGTTCACGGCCAAGGCAAGAGAGGGAAAGGGAAAGGAAAAGTTTTGGGAATCCAATAGTTTGTAACCTCTTTGTATTAATAACCTTTATTATTGATTTAATGGAATAATACCTTAGGTTATCTTTTATTAATCCATATATGACATGCTACAAAATTTATAAAATATTTCCTATGTATTATAATCTAATGTTCCATAGTTTAAATAAACAACCAACATGTAACATGATATATAATGTAACTTGTTTATTAACCTAGCTTTCTTATAAATCACATAAGCATGTAACAACTAGTAATATAACATATTGATCGTATAACACATTATACTTATCATATACGGTACATGCCACATACCACGTTTATTATAACATGCATGACGAGTTTATTATTCTAGTTATAATTAGCCACTTCTTCTTGTTTAAGTCACCAATGACATATCAACTTAAATGTATGCATACATGACACTATATGTATAAGAGTTCATTAACATTGTTAACAGAACTAACTGAGTTATAGACATAGTCAACAAGATTTAACTGTGTTTAGTTAACGAAGTTAACCTGAAAATTGGCAGTTGTCACATCATCCCCTTGTTAAAAGAATTTTCGTCCCGAAATTTGTAAAATGTCGCTCAAAAGCTGGAAAGAAAAGAGAGGAAATAAAGAAAGAAAAGAGAAAAAAAAATTCAGATTGTCACATCATCCCCTTGTTAAAATAAATTTCGTCTCGAAATTTAGATCGTACCTAAGATTTATCAGTGGGTTTGAATAAGTGAGGATACTTTTCTTTCATCTGATCCTCGCGTTCCCACGTGAACTCTGGTCCACGTCTCGAGTTCCAACGAACACGAACAATAGGGGTTTTTTCTGTCTTCGGGTTTTTTTACCTCCCCATCCATAATCTCAACAGGTTCCTCCACGAAGTGTAACTTGTTATCAATCTCTAATTCCTCTAAAGGAACTATGAGAGTTTCGTCTGACAAACACTTCTTAAGGTTTGACACGTGGAAAACGTTGTGAACTACACTGAGTTGTTCTGGTAATTCCAATTTGTATGCCACAGGGCCAATTCGTTTAATAATTTCGAATGGTCCTACATGGCGCGGGTTTAGTTTTCCACGTTTCCCAAAATGTATAACACCTTTCCAAGGTGACAGTTTCAAAAGCACTCTATCTCCAACTTCAAATTCTAGAGGTTTCCTACGTTTATCAGCGTAGCTCTTTTGGCGATCTCGGGCTGCTGCCATACGATTTCTGATTTACACAATTCATTCATTCGTTTCGTGGACTATATTGGGTCCAGTTAGCTGGCTTTCACTGACTCCTGCCCAGCAGAGTGGTGATCGACACTTTTGCCCACATAGAGCTTCGAAAGGTACCGCTTTTATAGTTGTGTGATAACTATTATTATAGGAGAACACAACTAAAGGTAAGTGAGTTTCCCAATTCTTACTGAAATCTATGACGCAAGCTCTAAGCATATCCTCCAAAGTTTGTATCGTTCGTTCACTCTGACCATCAGTCTGCGGATGGTAAGCTGTACTCATATCTAGGCGTCTACCCAACGTCTTTTGTAATGACTACCAAAAATTTGAAGTAAATCGATCATCTCGGTCGGATATAATCGAAATTGGTACTCCATGACGAGCGACAATTTCCTTAATATAAATCCGAGCTAATCTATCCATCTTATCGGTCTCGCGAATAGTTAGAAAATGTGCTGATTTCGTCAGCAGATCCACTATTACCCAAATAGTATCGTATCCATTAGAAGCTTAGGTAATTTGGTTATGAAATCCATATATATTTGCTCCCATTTACCCATTGGGATTTCAGGTTGCTGAAGAAAACCAGGTGGTTTCCTATACTCAACCTTTACCTTAGCACATGCAAGCACTTTACTACATAGTTAGCAGTTTCTTCTTTTATTCCAGTCCACCAGTAGAGTTCTCGTAAGTCCTGGTACATCTTATCTAAACCTGGGTGCACAGAATACCGAGATTTGTGTGCCTCGTCGATGACCAATTCACGCAAATTCCCATAATGAGGTACCCAAATTCGGCCGTTGTAATACCGAATTCCATCAGATTCGACTTCGGACTTCCCATTGATTCCACACAAGCATTCGAAATCAAAATTCTCTGCTTTTAAGGCTTCAATCTGAGCCTCTCGAATTCTTTCCGGCAATCCTGCATGTATAGTTAACTGTAATGCTCAAACTCTTCGAGGCTTTAGGTTTTCCTTACGACTTAAAGTGTCAGCTACCACATTAGCTTTTCCCGGATGATACTTAATAGCACACTCATAGTCGTTGAGAAGTTCGACCCATCTCCTTTGCCTCATACTGAGCTCTTTCTGCTTGAATATATGCTGAAGACTCTTATGGTCAATGTAGATGGTACACTTTGTTCCATAGAGATAATGTCTCCAAATCTTTAATGCGAAGACAACAGCTCCCAACTCCAAATCGTGAGTCGTATAATTTCTCTAGTGGACTTTCTATTGTCTAGAAGCATACGTTATAACTTTCTCGCATTGCATAAGTACACATCCAAGACCTTGGATGGAAGCGTCACAATATACAACAAAATCATCGACTCCATCTGGCAAAGATAGAATCGGTGCGCTACAAAGTTTTTGCTTAAGCGTTTGAAATGCTGCTTCCTGATCCTCTCCCCACTTGTATGAAATGCCTTTTTGGGTTAGAGCAGTGAGTGGTTGTGCGATCTTTGAGAATCCTTCAATGAACCTCCGATAACAACTAGCCAAACTAAGAAATTGGCGAATATCGGTCGGCGTTCTTCGGGTCGGCCAATCCTTAATGGACTCAACCTTAGCTGGGTCAACATGAATCCTTTCGCGTTAACCACATGACCAAAGAATTGAACCTCTCGGATCCAAAATTCGCATTTCGAAAACTTTGCTAAAAGTTGCTCTTTCCTCAGAAGTTCCAAAATCAACCGTAAGTGTCGTTCATGATCCTCTTTAGTCTTTGAGTATATCAAGACATCGTCAATAAACACAATGACAAACTTATCTAGATACAGTTTACAAACGCGATTCATGAGATCCATGAATACTGCGGGTGCGTTCGTTAACCCAAATGGCATAACCGCAAACTCATAGTGGCCATAACGAGTGCGAAATGCCGTCTTTGATATGTCTTCTTCCCGAACTCTGAGTTGATGATAACCCGATCTAAGATCGATTTTCGAATAATAACCAGATCCCTGCAACTGGACAAAAAGATCATCAATACGTGGTAAAGGGTATCGGTTCTTGATCGTAAACTAGTTAAGCTCTCTGTAGTCGATAGACATCCGGAAGGTTCCATCCTTCTTCTTTACGAATAACACAGGAGCTCCCCACGGTGATAAACCCGGACGAATAAAACCCTTGTCTAACAAGTCTTTCAATTGTTTCGACAATTCCTCCAACTCATTAGGAGCGAGTCGATATGGTGCGCGAGCAATAGGAGTTGCTCCCGGGGTTAATTCAATCTGAAATTAGACCTGTATGTGGGGCGGAAGACCAGATAGGTCTTCAGGAAACACCTCAGAAAAATCCCTGACGATAGGGATATCTTCGATTCGTTTCTCTTCCGTCCTCGTGTCGGACACCATCGCCAAAACTGCTAAGTGTACCTTACGTAACAACTTTTGAGCCCTCATCATTGAGATAACACCCATGTCGGTACCACCCACTTCTCCATGAATAGTTAGGACTTCTCCATTAGCGATTGGAATACGAACTACCTTCTCATGACAACCTACTGCGGTTTGATGCGCGGACAACCAATCCATACCAATGACCACATCAAAACTACTGAGTTCAATTGGTATAAGGTCAATGTCGAACGTATGAGTTGACAATACTAATTTGCATTCTTTAAGAATCTGGGATACCTCAACGGTTTTCCCGTTGGCGAGTTCAATTAAATAGTTCGACTCTAACGTTGATGGATTGTGTTCTATTTGTTTGCAAAACTTAGTAGAAATAAAACTCCTATCTGCCCCGGTATCAAATAAGGTTAGGGTAGGATGTCCATTCAACATAAATTTACCATTAACAGTAGAATAATTGGATAGAGCCTGACCTGATCCGATCACGAATGCCCTTCCTCTTCCTTCTCCGCCGGAGTTGCCATTTCCACCATTGTTGTCTTTACCATTGTTGTTGTTCCCACCATTGTTCTTATTCTTGAGTTTCGGACAGTCTGGCCTGAAATGTCCTTCTTGCCCACACTCGTAACATTTATTTGATTTATTTTGAGCTTGTGGTTGCTTATTCTTAAGTTCTCCCCGACAAACTCTTGCTTCATGACCCGACTTTCCACACCGTTGGCATGCTACTTTTTCACACTGGCCGACGTGGTGCAGATTGCACTTGTTACATCTAGGATGTGGGCCCTGATAACCCCCTTGATTCTAGTTAGGGTTAAAGCAATTGTTATTCCGGGTAGGTTCTAATCGTTTGTTCTGTCGATGCTGAGTGTTGTTGGAATATGGTGCTTTGTTCCCATAACTGTGGTTGTTGTTACTCTCCCACTTACGTTTGTTTTCGCTTGATCCTGAAGTCGATTTCTTTGGTGGTAATGCCCCTTGCTTGATAGCTTGTTCGGTTAGTTTATGAGCTAAACGAAGCTTCTTGAATTGTAGTCGGCCTGGACGAAGTTACCATTCCTTGAATTTGTGGTACTAGTCCATCAGTATACTTCTCAATCCTCTTTTAGGCAGGATTCACCATTTGTGGGCACAACACAACAAGTTCATGCGATCGATTCGTATAGGTTTCAATTTTTGAATTATCCATGCGAAGATTCCAAAATTCTTGTTCTAGCTTTTGCACTTCATCTCTCGGGCTATACTCCTCTTTCAGCAGTGCAGTAAACTCAGCCCAAGTCAAAGCTTTGGCTGCATCAAGTCCCATCACTTGTACCTGGGAACTCTACCAGGTAAGAGCTGCTTTTTCCAGAGTCCCAGTAGCAAACTTTACTTTACTCTCATTCGGGCAGTTGCACATAGAGAACACAGACTCTGCTTTTTCATTTCAATGTAGCAACCCAACCGCTCCTTCAAAAACCAGAAAAAGCATGCAGCTTACAGTCCATGAAATTTTTGAAAGTACAACCGGCTTGACCTGAATTAAAGTATAGGTACACTTAAGTTTCTATATTTGTGGGTATGATGACTTAAGTAGTACATTTGTCTGATTCTTGATAAATAGGTACGGGATTTTTACCTCCCTGCAGTTGTTCTTGAGCCTGAGCCATGGCCATCGCAGCCGTAACATGCTCATTAATTAGCGCTGCCAACTTGGCTGGAGTCAAGTTAAGGTTTCCACCACCACGACCAGAAACAATTCTTCACATTCACATAATACAATAATGTTAATACTTCCAATACCAACCATTATTCTATTATAAAGTAAATGGCATGCAATCATATAACCACAACATAATAAATTCAGACAATAATACTTGAATAAATAACTTGTAAAACCGTTTACAAAGTACTTAAGTTCAAATACCAAAATCCAAAAAGTATTTGTTGGATGGGAACAACCCTCCCCATCTAGGTTTATGAAAACTAAGCATGAAAAGAGAAAAAAAAAATCCTTCCATTATCAGTGAGTCACCCCAGACCCAGCACTATCAGCTGGCCCTTCTTTAGGGTCCTCCTCCGGTTCCTCTTCAGGGTCCTCCACAGGATCCTCTTCAGGGTCCTCCTCAGGATCCTCTTCAGGTCCATGCTGCTACACCAACTCTCTAATTCGATCAACTGCTAGACCCAGATGGCCTGTCAAATGCTGCACTCTACCAACCAGTTCAACAACTTTAGTTTTAACCTTGTGAAAAGCTCGTACCATTCCACGATGGTATTCTCCAAGTTGCCTGTTCCTATCTGGCAGTTCTGAAATCCTGATCTTAGCCATATCTAAGTCTCTCCTCAAATAATATATATCCAATATGTTATTTTCCATTTGACTACGTTGGCGCTCCGACGAAGCCACCACAGTAGCCATCACTTGTAATTCATGGCACGGAAGTACAGGAAGTGTAGGCTCAGTTGTCGGATCATTAGGTAATGAGGGGTTAGTTAAACTAGGCATAGGTGGGACATGCTCCTTCAAGACGAGACTAGAAACATACTTCGGGTACCAGTCCCA
Organism: Bidens hawaiensis; assembly: GCF_021521415.1. Classification (NCBI taxonomy): domain Eukaryota; kingdom Viridiplantae; phylum Streptophyta; class Magnoliopsida; order Asterales; family Asteraceae; genus Bidens; species Bidens hawaiensis. The sequence goes on along the minus strand of NW_027495349.1, from coordinate 123,214 downwards.
TGTCATCTGTCTCCTAAGCAAATGAGCGTGTGATGATTCACCTAAAGGTGTTGCTCCCTCCGGCAATTCGGTACGGTGCCTCTTCGTCCCTACTGACAAAGGCGATGTAGGATGAGTTGGTGATAGTGGTTCATCACTTTCGGTGATGGGTTTCTTTCCATGAGCACGATCGGGGTTGGATGATGACATACTGCAACATAGGCGGGTGTACGGATAAGTACCCAATATATGTGTGTTGTAACTATTTTAACAAGTACAGTCATAGTTAGGAATGCAACCTAGTTCACTTATCACTAACTAGAATGCAACCTGGTTCACTATAACTAATGGATCTGATACCAATCTGTCACACCCTCATTTTCCACATGCGGGGTTTTACCGCGAGGCGCGTGACAAACCAGGATCTTAATCATTAGTTACAACAAACGACGTCTAAATATTTTAGATAAACTTTATTTTTCCATATTTGGGAAAACCATTTAGAGTTAATGTCTTAATGTTTTAATATGCGGAAGCGTAACATAACGCGAAACATCCCTAAGCAAAACCAAATAGTCTAAAGCGCCCAAAACATGCGCAAGCCATAACATTATTAAGTAAATAAAATTCCAACTTATGATGCAATGTCTATTGGTGATCATGAATGCAACTCCTATCCTTGCACTATCAGCGACCTGAGAAAGACATGCTAAAACGGGTCAACACGACGGTTGGTGAGTTCACAGTTTGTGTTAAAAACAAGTTTGTCAAACAAACCATGTAGTAAGTAAACAGTGTAAGTAGTAAAGCATAGATATTGTACGAATAATGTATGCATTAGTAATACCGCTAGTTAATTAGGCTAGCAATCATGTTACATTGGTGTGTGTTCCATTGTGACCGAGGCTGACTAGTTAGTTTGTTTCCACCCACGTAGTCTAATATAAGAATAGTGTGTTTCTAGTAAATGAGATGCCCGACAACTCCCTCAACCGAGAGCCCCGAGGGGGTTTGTCAAAACCATTAGTACTACCTTTCATTACCGAGCTAATGTACAATAGTTATCGGTCCAATGTGCATGGGGGACTTTAGTATAAATTCACAATGTACCCATGAGGTACAAAAAAGTCTACAATTATCCAAAAAGTTTGTATGTTGCATGCTTTCCCCCCAAAAGGAGTAAGTAAAAAGTGGGGTAGTGAAACTCACCTCGAATGCGGTTCAAATTGAAAGTCAACTTCCTAAGTCAAGTTGTTCTAGTGCCTAAATCACACAAGCAGTATAAGTATTTGCTAAGCGATTCCTATAACCTTTAGTATCCAAACAATTCCCTTGTTTATGTAAAGTTTGACTTTGACCAAAGTTTGACTTTTGTTGACTTTGACCAAAGTTTGACTTTTCGTTTCATTTTGACCAAAAGGTCCAAGTTGTTGACCATTGACTAAAAAGTCCATGTCTCGATGACCGAAGACTAAAAATTGTGTTTTGTTAATGGTTGTCCAAAAAGTTGACTTTTGATCAAAATGTAGACCGACGGTCCAAAATGTTGACCGATGGCCCGTTGATGACTTTTGACCAATACCCTAGACTTAGAATGATTACATGATGTTCCTAGTAACAATTTTAACAATAATCAAGTAATGTGCACATAGTCACCTTTCATACAATTCTATGACTAAGTCTAACCTCTATCACTTTCAACACTTCACAAGTAAGACTAACCACTTAGTCAAGTAGTTCTAAGTTGACCCATAAAGTCAATATTCAAATTAGCATAATCATTATATTACGAATTACAACTATTTTAACTAATCAATATATTGATCATCCTTAACAAGTTTTCCATCATCCATAACCGATTTTTCTAACCAACCAAAACTAGAAATTAAATTACCAAATAATTCACACATATTCTAACAAGAATTAGTTATAACATATATTTTTCTCATAATTTTATAATTCACCAAAACATACAGAATATTCACACTCTACAACAACCTAATTTCAGTCCCTATTCTAACACAGCAGTACACAAATATTTCTCAAAATTTTTATATTTGTCCAATTGATGCAAGAATAATTTTATTAGATTACTACTTCAATTTAAAACATTCCAGAAGTGGAATCATACCCATATCTATTTTTAATATCAAGTTATGCAATTTGTAACACAACTCAGAAAATTTACCTCTCAATCAGGATTGCAACCCGATTTTGTAAATTAATAAAAAGAATTCAAACAAAGTCCAAAAATTAAGAATCTTGACTTTCTGAAAACTATATTCAGAGTACCTATTCATAGAATCATAAATCAATCAAAAACACAAACGTATCATCAAGTTATTCAACATACAACCTAGACATAGAATTTGTCAACAAGCAGATTCAAACCATAATTCACAAAAGTCATGATTTTTACATCCTTATGATTCTAAATCATCAAGTTTCATTCTTATACAATCAAATTTCATGTCTCCCTACTATCCATTTAATTTCATAAGAAAAACAAATATACTTTTAAAAGATTCAAACTTCTAAACCAAAACACATACAACTCTCTTGACTCATCAAACTTTGATCATCCCCTTTCTATGATCCAAATCATTTGGATACAAGGTTCATACTTATAAAATAAGAAATAATAACCTATTTACTTGATTTATCCAAATATTCACTCCCCTTGCTTCCCAAAAATTACCAAGTCTTTTGTGTATGGAAATGGGTTTGAAAGAGAGTGTTTGCAAAAACAAAGTGAGTGTGTGTGTGTGGTTCACGGACAAGGCAAGAGAGGGAAAGGGAAAGGAAAAGTTTTGGGAATTCAATAGTTTGTAACCTCTTTGTATTAATAAACCTTTATTATTGATTTAATGGAATAATACCTTAGGTTATCTTTTATTAATCCATATGTGACATGCTACACAATTTATAAAACATTTCCTATGTATTATAATCTAAGGTTCCATAGTTTAACTAAACAACCAACATGTAACATGGCATATAATGTAACTTGTTTAATAACCTAGCTTTCTTATAAATCACATAAGCATGTAACAACTAGTAATATAACATATTGATCGTATAACACATTATACTTATCATATACGATACATGCCACATACCACGTTTATTATAACATGCATGACGAGTTTATTTTTCTAGTTATAATTAGCCACTTATTCTTGTTTATGTCACCAATGACATATCAACTTAAATGTACGCATACAAGACACTACATGTATAAGAGTTCATTAACATTGTTAACAGAACAAACTGAGTTTACAGACAGAGTCAACAAGATTTAGCTGTGTTTAGTTAACGAAGTTAACCTGAAAATTGGCAGTTGTCACAACATCACCATGGATTTCATAACTAAGCTACCTCGTACAGCTAAGCATCATGATACAATTTGGGTGATAGTGGACCGTTTGACCAAAATTTCTCACTTTCTGCCTATACGAGAGGCCATCTCGTTAGAAACATTAGCAAGTTTGTTCATTAAGGAGGTGGTATGTAAGCATGTAGTACCGTTATCGATCTTGTCTGATGGAGATACTCGTTTTACTTCGAGATTCTTGAAGAAGTTCCATGAATCTATGAGAACGAGATTGAACATCAGTACGACGTATCATCCTCAAATATATGGACAGTCTGAAAGGACGATCCAAACCCTTGAGGATATGCTACGTGCTTGTGTCTTAGACCTTGGAGGAAGTTGGGATGATCATCTGTATCTGGAAGAGTTTTCCTATAACAACAACTACCATTCAAGTATTGGTATGCTACCATTTGAAATGCTTTATGGTAGACGATGTAGAACCCCGGTATGTTGGGGAGAGATTGGTCAGAAGGAGATGGGAAGTTTGGAAGTTGTTCAGAAAACCTCTTCAAAGTTCGATCAGATCAAGACGAGAATGAAAGAGGCTCAAGACAGACATAAGTCATATGCTGATAAGCGGCGAATACCAATCGAGTTCAATGTAGGTGACAATGTGATGCTCAAGGTATCACCTTGGAAAGGAAGTATTCGTTGTAGGAAGAGAGAGAAGTTGAGTCCGAGATACATTGGACCGTTTAAGATTATAGATCGTGTGGGTGAAGTGGCTTATAAGCTGGATTTGCCCAAGGAGTTAGTAGGAATTTATTCAACCTTCCATGTTTCTCAACTAAGAAAATGTCTAGCTGATGACACGTCTCATGTGCCATTGGTGGATTTTGAGGTTGATGAACAATTGAACTACGTTGAGCAACCGATCGTGATAGTTGACGCAAGGAGAAGCAACTTCGTCGCAAGGTTATACTTTAGTGAAAGTGATATGGAAGAATCGCAAGGGTTCAGATGCTACTTGGGAAGCTGAGGATGAGATGCGCAAGTTTTACCCGGGATTGTTTTAGTAATAGTTAGGTTTCGGGGAAGAAACCTCTTTTAGGAGGGAAGACTTGTAGCATCCCGTTTTCTCGTTTCAGTTAATAAAATAAATTATGAGTTATTATGAGTTGGGCTTGTGTTGGGTAAAATAGATATGAGCTATGGACTTGGGTTAAAAAGGAAAGAAGAAAAGACCATGGGGTTAAGCCCATGATCCATAATATATAAACCATAATTACCCATTAATTCATTCATTTCACATATTCCATACACCACCCAAAACACACACTTAAGATCTCTCTCTCTATATTTCTTTCTCTAACCGAAACCAAGAAGTATAACCAAGCACCGACCCGAGGTAATGAAAATGTGATATTGTACAGATACAAACCCGTTAGATTTAGTCACGAAACGACGAGCCGACACCTTTACACCATTAAAGTCACGATATCCGGGTGGAATCGGGTATGAACCGAACAAAAGATGAGCTTAGAGGTCACCCTAGCGCAGATCTGGATCAAATGGGATGAAAAATGGTGAAAAACGGTGGAAAACAAACGAGATATCGCTTTTCCAGCGAGATCCCGGTTTTCCGGCGGTGACGGCGCCGGAAGGGCGACGGGTACGAGGATGTCATGTCAGAGAATGTTTCTGACATTCTCTGACCTAACCCTAATTCATTAGCGGGGGACTAACGAATGGGCCTTATTTCGCTAGCGGGGAAAGGACGAATTAACCCCAATTCGTTATGTCATTTCGCTAAGGAAAAAGTGACGAATAAGCTTTAATTCGTTAAGGTCCAATTTGTATGATGACCAGTTCGTTATAAGGTCTAATTCGTTATGAAGACTGGTTCGTTATATGGGTTCAATTCAATATGAAGTTCAATTCGTTAACCAGACCAAACGGATAAGTCCAAATTCTTTATAAGGTCCAATTCGTTACCGTAGCCAATTCGTCATGAAGACAGATTTGTTATAATAATCAGTTCTTTATGAAGTAACGAATGGGTTCATTCGTTATGAATCTCATTCGTTAAGAAACTGGGACGAATTAGAAGTTTAAAAGAATGACATAAAGGTCTCTGAACATAGAATAAAATGGAATAATTACAAATAAGCCCTCGAACTTTATGAGTTAGCAAATAAAATAATAACTAAGAATTCTAATGAAAAATGTGTTAAGACAGTTAATGGAAATAAAAATTTCTAGCTCGACCCCAGCCAGGGGCTCTGCCTCTTGGACCCTGCTAGGGGCTGCCTGCGCCGGACCCTCATTCGTTGAGGGTTATAATTAGACTAGAAAATGCGATATGGGTAGTGATAGTTAATTGATACGTGTAATTGTTATACAGTTAATCGCGCACAACTAAATAAGGGATAACTATTAACAGTGAACGTAACCGCATTCCGGTGAGTTTCTAGCCCGATTCCTTGTTATGTTTTCAGGGTTGTGTGCATACTCGATGTGAATTGTTAATACACTTATCCTAAGTGATAAGTGTATGCCATATGTGATTATGTGAAAAGTATGAATGTTGCTTGTCTGTACGTGAACGATCTTCAGATATTGCACGTGCTGTCAAGTTATAATGCTATGTATAATGTATGAATGATATGTACGTATGCTATGAATGAATGTAAGAGATACCCAGGTACAAAAGAAAGGGACTGAGCCCTAATAATACTCAAGGTAGAAAGGGACCGGACCCTAATAATATCCGAGGAAGAAAAGGGACCGAGCCCTTTATAAATCTCGAGGCAGAAAGGGACTGAGCCCTAATAATAATTAAGGCAGAAAAGGGACCGGACCCTAATAATATCCTAGGCAGAACAGAATAATGTAAAGTAGAGTTTAGAATAAAGTATGAAGGTAAGTATACATATTACGAACGAAGTATGAAAGTATGACATATGTATGAAAGTGCGTAGTTATGAATGTATTGTATGTGGTATGATTAACTAGAACTCACTCAACGTAGCTAACTTTTTGTATGCACGCAGGTGAGTAGGATGAAGCAGCTCGCTTGAGGGGAGCATGTGGCAAGTGAATAAGAGACTGGCATCCGAAGACTCAAGATGTTTGTTAACTTATGTTTTTGATTTGAAAGACAATATGTTTGATAAGGCAAAGTTGAGGATTAATGTGTAATGTTTTATGAATGTTTTAATATTCCGCAAATGTTTTTATTAACTCTGGTATTTAGAACTATGTTAATGAGTAAATCCAACGTTTAAAGTGAGGTACCGGTAATGAGGCCTTACAACATGCTTACATGATTGATTGATTTCGCAAACGCAAACGCAAACACGAACACAAGCTCAAATGGGTTAGTATGGAGGGCTACATGTTCTTCCCTGTAGAGTGACTTTATGTCAAGGGTGAACATAAGTTTTCATACATTACTCCCATTTACATTTGTATTTCATTGATGTCATCATGATCATTGGATTGTTTAATCTCATTATTATACATATACAAACCCTATAACTGCTCACCATTCTCGTGTTGATAAATACTATTTTTACAATGTTGAAAGTAATGTTGCTTGATGAAGTGAAGTAATTAGGTTATCTAATTAAAAGCCTAGTGTATGATTTGATTTTGATATATTGTAAATATGTACTTGAATTGTGTAAATTAATTAAATAGTTATTGTCGTTGTTAATTAGTGTCTTTTTACCTACTGAACAATCAAAGTTGCGCCCTGGCATATTCCGCAATAGGTTGGGGTGTGACATATTCATATCAGAGCAGAGCTTAAGGCTATAGGATAATCCATTAGATGTAATGACCTAGTAGCATACTTAGGGTCCCTATGTGGGATATACCTTAAGTGTTTTCACCCTAGTTATCTTAAGGATTGATAGTTGTTTAAATATTAATAATTTGTTAATTTAATACTATTTTTGTACACATAATACACACAACACTCTCAGACCATGCCTTATTCTCAAAACTGATTTTCCAAAGTTTTAGTCGATACTTCTTTTTGGGAAATTCCTTAAGAATTCCCACAATTTTCGATTTTTACTCTCCTCTCCTTGAGGTTGATTCGTTATGACGAGTATGTAGTAACTGAAAGGGGGACAACATTGGGATCCGAACATCTGACTCCAAGGCTTGTGAGCCTAAGGAAGTGCAATGTATACAAATCTTGATCAGCCGTAGAAGTCATTTGCCTTCCCGGAGGGTTCGATGAGGGTGATGAATCCTATTAGGCCAAATCATACCACACGAAATGTTATACGAATCGACAAGCCTCAAGGCATCAACGTAATCATTTATTAATTGTTGCATCCCCTTTGTAATCGAATATATATTTATACTAGAGCAAATTCAATTTACTTTCAAATAAAATTATTTTATTTATTTTCAATATAGGCGTAGTTGGATATTCCAACTACCTGTTTTCAAATTTTCAATTGTGTTCTCACAATTTTTTTTAGAAATTCATGGCGATTCAGGTATATATTAATGTAACACCCCGTAACCGCAACGGAAACGTAAACGGGATGCAACAGACACATCTGATATCAACAGCATTCCTTATAAAGAAAACACCACTACATTAATTTACATCATATTACATTGTTCCGAGTTTAGTTATCGTCTAGGCGATATCACATAAGTTTTACCAATATTACATTAACAATATTAATACAAAATGATCACTAAGCTTCCACAAAAACACGCATCATCAAGCAGGTAGCACTTATTCCAGTTTGGGAGTACCTAGAAAGCATGGAAAGAAAACGGGTCAACTACGAATAAGTGGTGAGTTTCACTGATTTAAATAAACATTGACAATTCATTATAATAAATCATATATTAGCGATGTAATTATGCTGAGCCCACAAGTGAAACCTCTGACTATCACACACAACCCCGTGGCATACTCCGCCCACGAACCTGCCCCAAACCGCTATGCCTAACATTACATTGCAAAATAAATATAACACCCAATATAGACATGTGCAACTGGCTGAGAAACATCAGCAATTCCATGCCGGACCAGTTGGGTTTGTCAGACCAATAGTACTATCCACACTCTACCGGCTTTCAGTTAATCACTCGTGTTGCGGGGCCTTACAATGTTAGCAACTCAGACAATTACCATCTTAGTACATTTCCGTACGATTCCCGTACAATAAAACATATATAAATACACGCAAATCCATGCGTTCAGTATGTACTTAAACATTTTAGTAACAACATGCTTTCCGCCCCGAGAAAATATTTAAAATCAATTCAGGAAAAAGGGGCTCGTGAAACTCACCTTATCGTAACAAGCAGTAACACAGTATGTGAGATATTAATCCGGATCTGTAATACGATCCCTAAATTCATTACTATACAATCACTATTAATATAACTTTAACCCAGAAATACTTCTCCGGACTCAGATTGTGATTCGTTTAGAGTTTAACAGTCAAAATTACTATTATTTTGTTTTCCCCGTTTTGTGTGCCTAGCACGGTTATCCGTTTTTACGTTTCAAAAATGAGTTTGGTCACACACGACCCGAAAATAGTGGTTGACTGATATTTTATTTAAAGTTGTGAAATTAGAGCTCGGTTTAGGCGCCCCGATTGGCCGTGGGACCCGTTTCCGTCTTTAGCGCACCGGAAACTGTTAAATCGGGTAAAAATTACTCAAATCATCCGAATTATTTTCGGATGATTTATTTTTACTTGTTTAGCTTAGTTATATGAAAATAGTCCATTTTTAGGGTTTTTATACACCAGTCAGCTCGCTTATGCGAACTTTACCGGTTTACGCGTTTTAAGCTTTAAAAGTTTGTTTTTATCTTCTTTTTAGCACAAATAATTATCCGTTTAGACTCGGATCTTGAAATTTTGCACAAATCACTTTTTGACAGTGGGGAATTTTATAAAAATATTTCCAGAATTAATTTTTTTATTTAAAATTTATTTATCTATTTTTAAACACCATTTAAACACTAAATATGTCGTAAATACCAAACGATCATAGAAAAATCCCAAATTTTTCCTGGATGACCCTTGCCATCTCCATAGTCCCCTGTAATATTTCCAGAACCAAAATCCCTTTTTAAATGCCATTTTCACTAAAACCGAGCTAGAAAACCCTAGAACTCGTTTAACCGAAAAGCCTACTTAGACTTCTCCAACTGACCTAAATTTTGTGTGTGACTTATACATGTTATAAAAAGCTTATCCAAAATTTTCCAGAATTTTTCATGATATTTAACTATTTTTCACCATTTTTGGCCAAAACCGAGCATTAAATTCACCAAATATTCATCCTTTGTCCAAAAATTACCAAAAATTCACAGAACTCATATTTTCATATATCTAACACCTCTGTAAAATTTCATGACCTAACTCTAAACGAGTCACAATCTGTCCAAAACTTAATCATCACACAAAAACCGAACTACCTTGTGTTTCTAGCTTCAAATCGCAAGGATCTCGCTTTCTAGCCTTTGCTATCAACTAGATACAATACCTACAAGCACAATAACACCACACCAAGCAAGTTACACCCACAATCAAGCCATTTCTTTCATGGTTTCGGTTATGCTTTAATAACAAAGATTTAACCGTAAAAATTCGTTTTTGGTTCGTTTAACTCCTTTCTTGGACCAAGATCCCTTGTATAACCCGTATACATCACTTGATCATGCAAGAATCGGTTCCATCTCGGGTTTTCACCCTTTTTCACTTGGAAACCTCATTTTCTTGCAAGAACACTCAAGAAACGAAGATAAACACGTACATAACACGATCATTACCTTGTTTTTCTTGCTAGAACTCTCGGTTTTAGTTCAAAGGTTGAGAGGAATTGAAGAGTGTTGAGTTGTGTTGGATGAAAAAAATAAAATAATGAGGGAATATGAACTTTGAGTCCGATCGGCATAAAGGAGGTGGTGGGGTGGGACCCACATCTCCATTTTTAGCCACATATTCAGATTCCCGTAATCTGGATAATGTTTTGGATAATCTGGTTCAGTTCGTTTTTCGGTTAAACGTTTAATTCGGCTTTAAACGAGGCTAAAACGGTCGTTTTTCGGCTTAAAAATGAAATTTAAATAAAACCGATTTAAAAACTTCAAAAACTTAAACCATGACTTTCATTAACTTAAAACATCATATTATTAATAATTACGCATCTTTTTCGGCTTGATCGATCGTCTCTTGCTCAGTTTGGTATTAAGGGTTTCGTTTAACGTACCGACGTACCGTTAAATCGAAATTCTTTTTCTGTGTTTTAATCACTTATCCCGAAGCTTTAACACTTCGTAACATCAATAAATATCATATATCCCGTCTATAACGTAATCCTCGATTCGTTCGGGCTTCAATAACCGTTAATCGGTTAATCGTATTTCCAATGCGATTAACTGTATAATTGAGTATAATTCGTACTATGAATCATACATACTCGCATAAACGCATTATAATTCACATATTCATTATTATATAACACATAAATAGTATATACCGGTTAGGGTATACCTGATTTCGCCGGAATCGTTACATTCTCCCCCCGTAAAAGAAATTTCGTCCTCGAAATTTTACGCGACGACTACTTCCTTTTGAGGAAATAGATAGGGGTATTTCTTCCGGAATTCGTCCTTTCGTTCCCAGGTATATTCTGGGCCTCGTTGCGAATTCCATCTAACTTTGACCAACGAAATCTTATTGTGTGTAAGTTGCTTGATTTTCCCGTCTACTATTTCTATGGGTTCCTCTACAAAATTGAGTTTATCATTTATTTGGACACCCTCTAAAGGTAACACCGATGTCTCATCCGCCAGACATCTTTTCAAGTTCGATACGTGAAACACGTTGTGAACTGCACTCAGCTCATCAGGTAGTTCTAATCGGTATGCTACTGGACCGATTTTTGCAGTAATATTGAATGGTCCAATATATCTCGGGGCTAATTTCCCCGCCTTTCCAAATCTGACTACACCCTTCCAAGGTGATACCTTCAAATACACTTTATCACCTTTCTCAAACGACAACGGTTTTCTACGGGTATCGGCATAACTCTTCTGCCGATCCCGCGCGGCCTTCAGATTGTTCCTAATTTCAAGGATTTTGCTGGTCGTTTCCTAGACCAGGTCTGATCTAATAACCTGAGTGTCGCCCACTTCAGTCCAGCAGAGTGGTGATCGACACTTCCGACCATACAATGCTTCGTAAGGCGCTGCCTTTATACTGCTATGGTAACTGTTATTGTAAGAAAATTCAACAAGTGGGAGATGTTGATCCCAATTTCCCTTAAAATCCAGTACGCATGCACGAAGCAAATCCTCCAGGGTTTGGATGGTCCTTTCAGACTGACCATCGGTCTGTGGGTGATAAGCTGTGCTTAGATCAATGCGCGTTCCCAGCGCTTCTTGCACAGCTTGCCAAAGATTGGAGGTGAAGTGACTATCCCGATCGGAGATGATTGAGATGGGTATCCCATGACGAGACACAATTTCATTTATATAAATCTGCGCAAGTCTCTCAGTGTTATAATTATTTCTAATCGGAATAAAATGTGCCGATTTGGTTAATCGATCCACGATTACCCAAATTGCATCATGTCCTCGGGATGTCTTAGGAAGATGTCTCACAAAATCCATCGTGATTTGCTCCCACTTCCATTCGGGAATTTCTGGTTGTTGTAACATCCCCGAGGGTTTCTGGTGCTCTGCCTTAACTCTCGCACAAGTCGTACACTTACCGACATACGTTGCTATGTCCTTTTTCATACCCGGCCACCAGTAGAACTCCTTCACATCCTTGTACATCTTATCCGATCCCGGATGTATGGAATATTTTGATCTATGCGCTTCGTCCATGATTAATTCACGAAGGTCATGGAGGGTCGGGATCCAAATCCGATTTTTGAAATAGAGAATTTCGTCCACGCGCTGTTCGAAATTCTTCTCATTGCCGTAAAGTCCCTCCTTCTCCAATTGTTCCTCTTTCAACGCCTCACGTTGAGCGACTCGGATCAGGTCCGAAAGGTTTGACTGGACTATCATCCCCAGTGCTCGCACTCGCAATGGCTTAATTCGATCTTTCCTACTCAAGGCATCGGCTACGACGTTAGCCTTGCCGGGGTGATAACGGATGTCACAGTCATAATCGCTTAACAACTAGACCCATCTTCGTTGCCTCATATTCAGTTCTTTCTGATCGAATATGTGTTGCAAACTTTTATGATCGGTGAGGATGGTGCACTTCGTACCGTAGAGATAATGTCTCCAGATTTTAAGTGCGAAGATAACCGCTCCCAGTTCTAAGTCGTGAGTAGTGTAATTTTTCTCGTGTACTTTTAACTGTCGGGAAGCATAGGCTATAACCTTATTATTCTGCATCAACACGCATCCTAACCCTCTACGCGATGCGTCGCAATACGCGACAAAACCATCGTTTCCATCGGGGAGACTTAAAATCGGCGCTTGGTACAATTTTTGCTTTAACGTTTGAAACGCCATCTCCTGCTCTTCTCCCCATTCATACTTTCGATCCTTTTGAGTCAGGAGAGTTAATGGTTGGGCGATGCTGGAAAAGTTCTCTATGAATCGACGATAATATCCAGCTAAGCCTAAGAATTGGCGGATTTCCTTTGGCGTTTTAGGCGCTTGCCAATTCTTAATTGCTTCAATTTTACTCGGGTCAACGTGTATTCCTTGATGGTTTACAACGTGACCGAGGAACTGCACTTCCTGTAACCAGAAGTTACACTTGGAGAATTTTACATACAACTTCTTCTGATCCAGAAGCTTTAAAATTATTCTTAAGTGTTGCTCGTGCTCTTCTTTACTTTTCTAGTAAATTAGAATGTCGTCAATAAACACGATGACGAATTTGTCGAGGTAGGGTTTACAAACTCGATTCATGAGGTCCATGAACACTGCCGGCGCATTTGTTAGCCCGAAAGGCATAACTAAGAACTCGTAATGGCCGTAGCGAGTCCGGAATGCGGTTTTTGGGATATCCTCTTCCTGAATTCTAACCTGATGGTATCCCGATCTAAGATCGATTTTTGAGAAATAGCTCGCACCTTGCAGCTGGTTAAACAGGTCATCAATTCGAGGAAGAGGGTACCTATTTTTGATTGTTAACTTGTTCAACTCCCTGTAATCAATGCACATTCTAAGGCTCCCGTCCTTCTTTTTCACGAATAATACAGGTGCACCCCACGGGGAATGACTAGGACGTATAAATCCTTTATCCAACAATTCTTGCAGCTGTTTGGATAATTCTTGCATCTCGGACGGTGCAAGTCGGTAGGGTGCTTTAGCAACAGGGCCAGCTTGAGGTAATAAATCGATTCTGAATTCGACCTGTCGGGTTGGCGGTAATCCAGGAAGTTCTTCTGGGAAAACTTGTGGAAATTCGCGTACCACCGGGATATCATCCACCCGTTTCTCCTCAGAATCTGTGGCCATCAAACTCGCTAGATACGCCACGCATCCCTGTCATATATATTTTAACACTTTGAGGTGGGATATAAATGGTATCATTGTGCCCGACTTCTCTCCTTGCACTAACACCTCTTCGTCACCCGACACCCGGATCTTGACGATTTTCTTTTCACAGTTTATTTCTACTTTGTTACGTGCTAACCAATCCATTCCCACTATCACGTCAAAACTACCTAATTCTACCGGTAATAAGTCAATCAGGAAGGATTGATCGTTCAGAATAAAAGGGCAATTCCGAACTACCTGATTAACTATCATGGTTTTACCGTTAGCGACTTCTACGGTATAAGGTTCTATGGGTTCACTAATCGGAAGGTTTGCTATCGATAGAAAATTAATAGAGACAAAACTTCTATCGGCGCCTGTATCAAATAATACAGAAGCGTAATGATCAGAGACGAGGAATGTACCTGTCACTACGCTGGGGTCCTGGCGTGCTTCGTTCGCCCCCATCACGAATGCTCGGCCTCTCGCCGGATTGGACGACGATGCCTGACCCACGGTTTGTCTCCCATTTCCTCCCTGGTTCAGTTTCGGGCAGTTTATTTTGAAGTGATCTGTGCTGCCGCATTCAAAGCAAGCACGGCTGGTGGTCATCATTTGGTTTCCTTGTGGGTATTGTTGTCGCGCTGGTTGGGTCCTAAATGGCTGCGCACGGATAGGTTGCGGTTGTCGGTTCAGATTGTTCAGGTTCCTCCTTCAACTCGGTGCGTAGTGCCCATTCTTGCCACACCGGTGGCACACTACCTCCTTGCACACGCCACCATGCTGGTAACCGCATTTCCCACACTTAGGGAACGTCCCTTTCTGCGATTCCTGCCTTCCGCCTGAACTAGTCATGGCGTAGTTCTGGGCAGCGGGCCTAGCACGTTTATTTTGCTGCTTCTCCTGGGTCCTATTATCATACGTACCTCGCTTTCCCCCAGCAGACTCTCCTGCCACCTTCAGTGACCCACTCCTCACGAAATCGTACGTGACGATACCAGCTTGCGTCACCACACCCTCAAACGTCTTGTGTCCCCTAGAGTTGACTATACTCCTTACTATTGGAGTTAGTCCCCATATATAACGCTCAACCCTCTTTGACTATGGGGTGACCAACCATGGCACCAATCGTGACAACTCATTAAATCGGTTCGTATAACCCAAGTGGTCTGCCCCCTGCATCTCCAGGTTCCACAATTCGTTTTCTAATTTCTGCAGTTCGTTTTCGGACAGAAATGTTCCAGTACAAGGGCCTTGAGCTCTGCCCAGGTCATGCGGTTTGTCGCTGCCTGACCGCGAGTTTGCACTATTGTGTTCCACCATGTCAAGGCATGGTCCGTGAACGTGCATGTAGCATACTTAACAACGTAATCCTCAGGGCAGTTGCTGATGTTCACAACGGCCTCTAATTTCTCAATCCACTTAACCAACCCATTTGGTCCCTCCGACCCGCTAAATTCTAGGGGCTTGCACAACATAAAATCTTTGATTGAACACCCCTTTGCGGCAGGAGTCGGCTCAGTGCGGTTCGTTTCTACACTAGGTATAGGACCATTACTGTCTGTAACGACCACCCTAGGCGGTGCGTCATTACTCGGAATCGGGTTATCGTTCTGTGGAGGATTAACATTTTGTCCCCCATCATTATTGGTGGTCGTTAGATTGCTCGCAGGGCCTGGATTGGTCGTATTATTAATACTGGCAGCGATGCGCGATACTATATCCGGTATCGCCGCCTCTTACTGCCGAGCAATCAGACGACTCACATCCACTTCTGACATTTGAGCTGACCGTTTTGGTGCCATTCTACACAACATTAAGAAAATACATATAATTAATACAATTTCCAATCTCAATACACAACACATATTCCGTTCATTAATAAACATTAGTACATATTACATAAACATCAGTACACATTTCATAAACATCAGCCCATAGATCAAGTTTTCATACATCGGTCCTACATCGGCATCATTTCGACATAACCCGCTATGGGTCAGTGCTTGAATGATACCCAAAAGTATCTACAATGATATCCAAAAAAAAAAGAGACCCCTTATGGGCTAGTGGCTGTACTATACCTACCCAAGATTCACTCTATGTTAGCATCGCCACTAACTGCTTACACAGAGTATCAAAAAGCGGACCCTGACTACTACCACCCTAACATAACTAAACATGGTGGTATGCCAACCACACCATCACTGTCACCATCACCACTAACACCGCCATCAAACCCCGGATCCGCGTCTCCATTCGGTCAATCATCCACTGGGAGTATGCACCCTCCCTCCTCAGCTGGCCAATCGCGTACTGGCTGTCCAGTACGCAGTCCGCTAAGTGATTCCTCCTCTGAATACCCACCGTCAAGGCGACGGTGTGATCAACCACCTGCTCGTGGAGCACTTGGAGTCATGCAGTCTCGGAGGAGGGACGCTCATCCCTCTCCAGCCTGGGGGTACCCCACATGGGTGGAGGCACAGGCTCAGGCTGGAGGCGGGAGGACTCGCCCCTGTGGTAAGTAGGTCTGGGTGGGGTAGAGGTAGGTGTGACATAAGGGACACTGATCCGCGCCGTGAGGCGGGGACCGGGTCTGGGAGGGGTGAGGGTGAACTGTGGTGCGGGTGGGGTGGGGGATCTGGCAACCCTAGCAGGGGAGGACAATCTAGCACTCCTATGGCTAGTCTCAGTAGGCTCAGTGCTGGAAGCTAAGCGTAAACTCCTAGAGTTCCCGGAACTGGCCTCCTCCGGGTCCTCTTCCTTGGACAAACTTCGAGACCTCGACATCCTTACCTGTACACAAGTTAGCAAACATATATCTCCTTCCATAATGTAAATCATCATTAAATTAATATACACACACTTATACAACCTTGTCACATAAAAATATTATCATATACTTACACATATGTTGCTGATTTTACCTATTAATGTTCCCCGTGACTTCCCCTGAATTCCCTCGTGCGGACAAGTCTGCTATTATGTTCCAGACCATAATAACTCACTTGTCCATCCAAGTTCATCCAGATCTCGTCACTATATATTATTAGTTGATATTCAGATCCTATAATACTTGAGCTACTGGTTATATTTTAGGTATCTTTTAAAGACATCTTTTCATAATACTGAATGTCGTTCTCCCATTTTATGATAAAAACTTTTAACTCAGAATTAAAAAGCCATGAAATAATATCAACTCAAACTTTTGACACGGCCTTGAAAGAAATCATCTGATTGGCTTTGGCACGTTCAATGGCTTCCACTTTCAACTCTTGATCAACGTATCTGTATGCGTCAATAATCTTACGAGCTTTCTTGTCTCTGTAAGCAAACCAGCCTTGAATATCCTCAACAGACGGATTAGTCTTCGAATCAAATCTTGTATCAACATTTTTGCCCTTTTATTCCTTCTCCAACTGATCTTCGGCTGCTTTAACAGTTTCTTCATTAAATACCAGAGCACCCTGATCAATGTTTGATCGTTGAAACAGATCAGGGTATTCCTCACCAGTTATGTCTTCAATCTCAACTTCCTTGTCTTTATAAATGAATGACGTGTTCATCTGAATAGTCAGATCATTCTAGACCTCTTCATCATTCTCAACTTCCACATCACCCTCAGCCTCTAACACGGTTAGTTCATCGTCATTTAGACCCAGTAGTATAGAAATCTGCTCTCGTGTTAAGGACCGTTCCACGAACTGCCCAACCTCAATCTCATCATCATTTACAATGCTTCTGATCACCCCCTTAGCATCAATGAATATAACAGTGTCAGCCTTTATCGACTCAATCAGCTTGACATTTGTCGAATCTTGAAAAACAACCACCTGTTTACCTGATTCACCAGCATCAGCACTCGTACCTTCAATAGTGGATGAGTCGTGAGTTTGTTTCGTCTCACCCCCAGCACCTGACTCATCAGGATCTTCATCATCGTTTATGAGTTTCTTAAGTGCATCCTCTTTGCATGTAAGCTGCATAATCATATCTTCTTGTTGTTGTAACTTCACCCCCTGAGATGTAACAATCTAACGAAGGGCTTTGGTCTCTTTTTGGCAGAAAGAGACATAACTTAACAGCTTCTTTTGGTTTTCCATCAAACGCTCTTGATGTAGACGAACAGCAGCCATCTGATTTTCATACAAATGAAGTAAGCTCATAAACGAAATATCCATAGGCGGTGGCGGCATCATCGTCGGTGTTGGTGAAGCCACCAAGGTAGCAGTTGTAGGCCTTGGAAACGTGGATAGAATGGACTGTGGGATCATGCCAAGCCTAGGATTAGAAGTGAGTGTGGTCGTCAACGTGAGTTCCGGGGTGCTAGTAGTAAGCGGCACCGCCGGTCGTTGAATAATAGACGACATTGGAGGCTGGACTCCAAATGAAATACCAGCTCCAGCAGTCACTCGACGTTTCGAGGACCCCTCACCAGCAATCTCCTTCCCTTTTCTCCTACGTTAAGCAGCTTCAACGACAGCTGCCTCAACCTCGACGTTGTTGTTGAGCTGGATCATCACCATCATTATCTTCACCCTCTTCACGCTCATAATCCGAGTTATCATTGATCCAGCGATCATTAGAAGGACATACATAATCGGGATTGGATACGTGATCAATCAAACGCTTGAATTTTGGAGGAGGATATTGACGATACGACTTCATCCTCCGTATTGTATCTGCTGTCATTTGTTCACACTTTAATTTATTCTCGAGTAGTGTTGGGGCGATCACCAAATCACGGATGGCATCTTGAACAAATAGTTGAATAAACCGAGGATACATCAAAAATTTCTTGCGAAAATTCACAACAGTACTATTCTCCTTGAGATGATCGAAGATCATCTCTGAGAAATTGAATGGTTTGTTAAGAATTCACAACAGTACTATTCTACTTGTATGTTGGACACAAGTTCAATTTTTAATGGAACTATTCGGATTACCAGAATAGAATAATCGAGCAAATAATCCTCTAATAAGCTCTTTGTGATACTCACTCGGTTCATCAATAGTATCATTGAACCTCAACATCCTTTGAACAATCTCAGTTGATATCACTACTGGTCTCGCATTTAATTCAGCAGCAATGTGGTTCTCAGTCTCCACATAGCGAGCAGTGTTTCAGAATTGACGGACGATGCTGAATCGAACGTTAGGATTCGATGTGACTGCATAGTTAATACGCGATCGACGGATGAACGCCAACATTTCTCCAAAAACATTCTCGTAAGCAAAATTTGTAACAACAAAGGCACAAATATTGTGTCGTTTGTCATACGGAAGTAATCGAAGATCTTGTTCCTGTTGTTGTTGTTGTGGCTCAGCAGCGGGAGGATTCTGATCCATATTATCAGCCATAACTGATAAAATATATCCAAGAATAAGTAAATTCAAGAATTAAATAACATTATACTAATTATACTAAATATATAAAATGAAGACATAAAATAAAATTATACTAATTTATAAACTATTAATTTTATAATAATTTAAAATTGCCATTCGTTAAATTAGCTGATTCGTTATAACGAACTGGTGATTCGTTATGACGAATCGGCTATTTCGTTATCAAGTAAATAATGTGAATTAAGTGTAACGAATCCGGAATGAATATATAACGAATTATAGTCTGATTCGTTATAAATAACGAATTAAAATTTGATTCGTTATTAATAATGAATAAGAGTATGATTCGTTAAAAATAATGAATGATATCCTAATTCGTACGATCTGTGTAAAGAAGTTGGACACAAAACAGTTCCAGTTCGTTACACTATAACGAATGGCCTATAAGCTTAATGTTTGACTAATCAGATCAAGGTCGAAATTACCAAGAACATCAAAAAGTCAAAATTGCAAAACTGAATTCAATAAGCACATAATCAACGATATAAATCCAAATAAATGATCTCAAGGATCTCGGAAACACATCGCGAGCTGAGTCGTATTAACCATTTGTATAAAAAAATGATACATCTTAGGAAAATTAAGGTTTTATAAAGAACATAAAAACCGATAACAAAATCAACAAATTAACCCTCAAGATCTTTATCAAATTTGACGAGAATCATCACGGTGTAATCGTTGTTACTTTAGCAATCGAAAACACATATTATAACTGAGTATAATGATGATCGAATTTCAGAGAAAAATTTTGCAGAGTAACAGTATGTATGTGAAGAAGAAAGGTGAATAGGGGAGACGAATGGGTTCATGAATCGCTATATACTCTGGGTCGCCACAATCTCCAATGTGTTGAGTCATCAGATTTGTTTATATTTGAAATAACAAATTAGGTGATTCGTTATCTTAAATGCCCACGTGGCATAACGAATTAAAGTTAATTCGTTAAAATTTAAGATGAAACAATAAAGAGTTAGCTGTAATTCGTGTTTAATTCGTTAAGTTATGTTTAATGAATTAGATGTCATTCATTACAGAATGTTGGAAGCAAAATAAGTTAACGAATTGGACTGCAATTCGTTAGAAATGACCTTAATTTGTTATTCATAACTAACGAATTACCTTTATGTAAATTTAAATTAAATAAAAAATAATAATTCTATTAAAGAATAATTAAATGAATAATTAATAATTGTTTATTAAATAAATCAACGAAATCCCGTATCTCGATGATCAAATACCTTAACGAGTTTTACGTTCAAAAACACTTAACTTAAAAAGAATTAAATAATATGTAAACGAAAAAGTATAATCTTTTTGATATTTTGAAATATTTTATAGAAAAATATTTACAAGAAAAATATCAGAATATTAAGAATATAAAACATAAAAATATTTTTGAGATTTTGTATGATTTTTCAAAAACAATACATATTTTTAGATTTTTTTTGTGAGTTTAAGAAGAGAATCATATTGACCAAATTGCCCTTCCAGCACAGTTTTATATTTCAGCGATATTGTGACTGGCGTTAACTCGGTCATTGATATTGTTATCTACTTAAATCTTATAACAAACTTTCAAGTGTTTCTGTGATATGATTAAATGTTCAATTAGAGCATAGAATATCAGAAACTATCAGCCTCTGATCTCGGTTTAAGCTTAATTTGATTTTTACCATATCACCCCAACTTGACTTAAACAATTATAATGTTGATCAAAATCTGAATTTTAAAGAAATTTGTGAGCAATGCATTGAGTTTCCTTTACTATGAGTGAGTATGCACGAGTCCATCTGTCGGCTTACATACACTGTATCCCTCGGGGTCCGTTTCTTAATGGTATTGAGACGCGCGCAAGGGAGGAATAAATGTATGACTAACAGCGGATTTTGATTAAGTCAGTAGTTTAAATTTGTACGATGTACAGCAGTGATCAAGTTTAATAACTTTGGGTTTGCTCTAAAAGTGAATGAAATATTCATGCATATGAATACCCAGATGATTAAGCCGCATACAGACTCACAATGTCCAGAACCTCAACGCTTGTTATTTGCTTTGTTTTATTTTTGGTGATCAAACAAATATAAGGCTTGAGTATGACAAGCTATTACATTTCTGCCATCCTTACCGAGATTTTTGTTAGAGACTAAAACCTCTTTCAATTTGGCATATCTTTATGTTTATATCACATACTTTACTCTAATAGATTGTTTAAGACCTATCAATACACCAATGCAATTAAGCACTCAGTCTTTTAAGCTTATTTCTTGCTGGATATGGGGTCAAATGATCAGTGTACTATCATTTTCTCTTTTTGGCTTCAAAAACTCAAAATTTTGAGAAGCATAAAACTAACATAAATTCAATCTCCCCAGTCATTTTCAGTATATAGATTAGTGGCTATCCTATCAATCTACAAGTAGATAACATGACCAAAACATGCAAGCATATTCCACAAACTTAAATAACTGACATAATTTTCAGCGAAAGAATAAAGTAAAACGCATAACAATCGCACCAATTACTTTCCATTATCAGATAAATGGCTATCCCAAACGTTTACGAGTAAACATCAGGACCAAAAATATACACGTATATGTCCTTCAAATGTAGGTAATTGACATAATTTTCATCGAATGTATGCAAAAATCTTTTTGGATTTTCACTTTACATACTTAAGAACACAATCTTTTTTTTTTTTTTAATTTTCGTATAAAACATAATAAAACTTCACAGTCTTATAAAACATAATAAAACATTTTTGATTTTTCAAAATTTTAAATTGTTTTTGGATTTTCAAAATATTATTATTATTAATATTATTATTATTATTATTATTAGGATTATTATTATTATTAGGATTATTATTATTATTATTATTATTATTAGTATTATTATTTTTAAACAAGAAAACACAATATTTTTTTGTCTTTTTCAGGTTTTTCAAATGTTTTTTGTTTTTATATATACAAATGAAAAGCACAGTATTTTTGTATTTTCTATTTCACCCCCTAAAATCCAAAAATAAAATAAAAGAAAAATAAACTGAAAATAAAGATAATCATCCTTGTTTCATAATATCAGCAAGAGTCTTCAATCCATTTAAACCAAACAAAAATTGAAATCTAGTTTTGTCAAAGACTTTGGTAAATAGATCAGCTTTTTGAAAATCAGAATGTACTTTCTCAAGATCGATTAATTTCTTTTCAAAACAAACCCGTATGAAATGATATCGAATATCGATATGTTTGGTTTTAGAGTGTTGTACGGGATTTTAGGTGATGCTAATGGCAGCAGAGTTATCAATTAAAATTGGAGTGGTAAGAAACCTCAAACCGTAGTCACGCAGATGTTGTTGAATCCATAAACCCTGGGAACAGCAACTCGACACTGCAACATATTCTACCTCAGCGGTTGAAGTGGAGACCGTCGTATGCTTCTTACACTGTCAGGAAACAAGCCGACTTCCTAAGGATTGACACCCTGCCGTAGTAGATTTGAAATTAATCTTGCACCCTCTGTAATCTGAGTCAGAAAAGGCGGTAAGTTCAATGTTATCATCCTTGGGTACCATAACCCGATATCAGGATTGCCCCTCCGATCTTGAAGAATACGCTTGACCGTCGCCAGGTGAGTCACTCGGGGACTAGCTTGGTACCTAGCACATAAACAAACTTCAAACATTATAAGGTCGAGAAGCAGTAAGATACATCAAAGACCCAATCATAGCACAATAGAGGGTAGGATCAACGGTTTCTTCCAATTCATCCGGTGATAAATTGTGACCCACGGGGAAAGGAGTTGAAGGGATTTTTCCGGCAGATATCTTGAATCGGCTCAAGACATCGTTCACATACTTATTCTGTTGAATAAAGATTCATTTTGCAGACTGGTGAACTTGCAACCCTAAAAAGAAGTTCATCTCTCCCATCGATCTCATCTCGAACTTTGTTTGCATTGACTTCTTGAATTCCATACATAACTTGTCGTTTGTTGACCCAAAGATAATGTCGTCGACATATATCTGAACGAGGAGAAGATCATCACCAATATTCTTATAAAATAAAGTGTAGTTGATAGTCCCTCGCTTGAAGCCGTTATCAGTCAGATGGTCGCCAAGCGTGCCATACCAAGCTCTCGGGGCTTGATGTAGACCATTCAAGGCCTTGTTTAAGCGATAAACTCGGTTCGGATAATCAGGATCTTCAAAGCTAGGAGGCTGTAAAACAAACACTTCCTTGTGTAATTTACCATTGAGAAAAGCATGTTTCACATCCATTTTGTAGACTTTAATATTCTTGTAAGTCGCATAAGCCAGAAAGATTCGTATAGCTTCCAATCTTGCAACATGATCATATACCTCAGTGTAATCCATACCCTGTTGCTAATGGAAACCTTGCACCACTAGCCATGCTTTGTTTCTCACGATCACACCACGATCGTCCTTTTTACATTTAAATACCCATTTAGTCGGAATAGGCTTCTTGACTATAGTAGGTTTATCAATAAGATCTCATACACCCAGTCGGTTAAACTGTTGCAATTCCTCTTGCATTGCCTCGACCCAAGAAGGATCTTCAAGTGCCTTATGAGTCGACGTTGGCTATACTTGGGATAGAAAGCAAGTGTATTTGGCAAGATTTACGATTCCAGAGGAATGAAGATCCACATAAGCACACAATACATTTTTTCACTTGAAGAAGCTACTTGATGACGCGTTTGTACACCCACATCAAGTTCTCCCATGATGTTTTCCATTGGATGATAGTTATGAAACCGAAGAGTGGGAATCTCAGGAATAACAACATTGTCAGTTAAATTAGTAAGATTCTCCTCAGCATCATGAGACGATTCACCAATCTCATGTGCTTCAGGAAATGGAGCCGAGGAAGAATCAACAAAATGACCATCATCAGACGCGATCGAAGTCACATATGATGTATCAGGAAGATCATCTTGTGAGGTGTTAGTGCATGGTTTCGGTGTCCGTAGCGATCGAATAAATTATCGATAGTCTAGATTGAATATTTATTGTAAATGGCCCATTCGATATGGTTTGTGTAGCGAATGAGGTCCATTCGCTAGTGATCTAGTCTAGTTCGTTAATTTATAAGTCCATTTGTTATGGAAGCATAACGAATGAGGGATAGTTCGTTAAGTTATTACCATTCGTCATTGAATGTTGAAGAATGGAGTCTAATTTGTTATGGAGGCATAACGAATCAGAATTAACTTAACGAATGGTCCTAGATCTAAGTTATATCCTCTCCATAAATTATTATGTAATTATTCATTATTTATCAATAAAACCGTATTTAAAGTATTCATTTTCGTATTGTATAATCGATGTATTGACGCAGCTAGATCCATGGCGGGTTCTCTCATGAGGCATCAACATAAACAAACCTAGAAAATCTTAGAAGTGAGAATTGATCTTCCAAATACGCACGAACCAAATCTTCATCAGGTTGTTCTTCCAATTGAGTGAAAGAGTTAAATAAACTCTCGTAATAAAACATCCAATCAGGACCTTTTCCTTGGGGAGGAGTGGTTTACTTTTTATAGTCCACATGGTACCACTCCTCTACACAACCCGAGGTAAAGTTAAATACTCTTCTTAGGTGAGGCGTAACCTAAAAAGTATCCTTCAATAGCCTTTTCTTCAAATTTACCCGCATCTCTCTTCAACATAGTACAAGGACATCCAAATGGTTCCAAGTACTTTAAATTAGGTTTTCATTTGTTCAAAAGCTCATAACTCGTCTTTTGGAGTCTCTTAACTGTTAGAACCCAATTGAGCGTATAACAAGCAGTATTCACAGCCTCATTCCAAAATTGGACAGGAAGCTTAAAATCTGCAAGCATAGTTTTTGCTGCTTCAATCAAAGTTCTGTTTTTTTTCCTTTCAGCAACACCATTTTGTTGTGGTACGTAAGGAGCACTATATTCTCTATGAATTCCCTTGTAAACACAAAGAAATCCAACAAGTTGTTTCTAAACTCCGTACCATTATCACTTCGAATACGTCTCACCTTAAGTTTATATAGTGATTCGATCTTAGTGGTTAAAGTTTGAACCAAAATGGGTGTTTGATCTTTTGAACTCATAAATAAGACCCATGAATATCTAGAATAGTCATCGCTAACTACAAGACAATACCAATCTCCAGTGATACTAGCACGATTAACAGGACCAAAAAGATCCATATGGAGTCTTTCAATAGGAGTATCAATGGAATTCATTAACTTAGCTGGATGTGACTTTTTCTTCTGTTTGCCTTTCTTGTAGGCAACACAGTGGTCAGATAATTAAAAATGTTTCAAGGAAACACCTTCAACTAGGTCAGCCATTAAATAATTCATTTTCCTCACATGAATATGTCCCATTCTTCTGTGCCAAAGAATCGTGTCCTTTTCAGTTGCTTTAGAAACGGAACACGTTTCCACAGAAGTTGACGCTTTAGAAGACTTTTTTAACACATAAATATCATTTGATCGAGGAGATCTCATAACAAACATGTCCTCGGGAATAACGTATCCTGGTTTTAGAATCAGACATTCTTTATCAGTAAAAACAGTCATGCACTTATTGTCACAGATTTTCGACACACTTAATAAATTATGATCAACCTTGTCACAGTAATTGACTTTCTCAAAAGTAATATGCCCATTCGAAACTTCACCTTCTTGTGTGATCATACCCCTAGAATTCCCAGCAAAAGCCACATACCCTCCTTGAATATCTTACACACAAACTGAAAATGATTAGTTCAAAAAGGCAGCCCAGGCCTCAGTCTTGGGCACCTTTTGAGTCTCATGAGAAGAATCAAATTTAACAGAATTCAATTTTTGTTCAGCAACTTGAGAATAAGTTACAGGCCTCTTAGACTTTCGTCTTAAATAGGCACCTTGAACGACATATGAGTTCACGTTCTTACATATTGGTTCAGTTGGAACAAACTTTGGCTTAACATAACTTACGTTCTCATTGACATGAATCACATTTCGTGGATTTACATCAGAAAACATAATGTGAGTTTCATCATCAAACGACGTTGGTCGTCTCAAAATCTCCTTGAATAATGGAACAAGTTTTGAATAGTCCTTAATAAAAGGATGAAGATTCTGAGACCTCTTTTGTCCACAGTTTCTTACCACATGACCTTGTTGTCCACACAGAAAGCAACATCTCATGTCCACACGATCATGTTGAGATTTGGTAAAAACCGATGCCACAGAAGGTTGACGACTCACAGTTCTAGTAAAATTGTTGGCCAACTCATCAGACGACACATATTTCTTTTTCATATAGATATCAAGATTAGAACAGTTGGAAAAACTTTGCAATGTGTCAATTCCAGTTGATTTCACAAAGTGAACTTTCTTAGCAGTTTTTAACAGTTGCTTAGCTATAATTAATGGGTCTGATGTGTTTGATGTTTTGGCACAAGCATACTGACGTTTAAGATCTTGTATCTTGGAAGTTTCATTGTGAAGGACACTTTTGATCAATTCTGGTTTGATAATGCTAATCGAAATGTCTTTCTCAGTGAACATTGTGTCTATTCCTTTTAATTTAAACACACGACCTGTTGATGGCTTGGAAATAGTAGGTTTGATAAAATGCATCAAATCCTCATAAGAAATTTTAGGTTTTTCTGATTTCTTGGCCTTCACCGGTTTAAGCTTAACTTGTTCCTCCTTTTTCACTTGAGTTCTGTGTGAACCATACACGGCCTCCTCAAATTCATGAGGTTAATGTGATCAGAACTTGGAATGTTCTGGTTTTTGTGTATCACTTCAGTTTCAAACACATCCTCAATGATCACCTTCTCAACATTTTCTACAAACACTTTATTGCTTTCGACATGATATTTTTGAGTTGGTGGTTGGGTTTTAACATTTTCAGATTTTACTGGTTTAGGTTTTTCAGAAACAATAGGTTCTTTCACAATCACGTCTTCTTCTTTTCTAGAAAAAGGATTTGCTATATAATCATTTTGAAATGGTGGTGGAACTTCAACAAAACCAATACCCTTTTTAGAATCTTTTTGCTTACAAGATACTTCTATTATCTCATTTAGCAAAAATGAAGAGTTTCTAAACTTGCCCAACTTATTTTTCAACTCAAGAACTTCATTTTCAATCTCAGTTATCTTAGAACGATGTTTCAAGATTTCTTGAAATTTTTTATCGTTGATTGTCATTTTGATAGACCACTCAGCCTTAAGGTCATGATTACTTACAGATAATGCTTCAATTTTCTCTCTAGATCTCATTTGAGATTCCAAAGATTGTTTGTAAGTATCCTTAAGTGAAGCAATTTATGTAACTAAACAATCACTATGGTTTTTCAATGATTCTAACTTAGGCTAGTTTGTCTCACCATCACCACAAGATGCAGTAGCAGATAAATTAACAGAGATAGGACTTTAGAACTAACCTCATTAATTTTGGCCATGCAAGCAAAAGTTGTTGGTAGCCTTTCACGTGAATCACCAGAATCAGATTAGTATCATTGTCAGAAGATAGCTCACTCCCACTTTAATCTTGGAAATTTTATTTGATTCAAACATGGCTAAGTTTGCTTGATTGTCATTGCACAACAATCGTTGTGACCAATCAGTTCCATCAACAGTCATCAAAGCTTGTGTTCCACAGGGAGGTGTTTTCTTTTCAGAAGACGTATCCGTATCAATCCCCCTTTTTACAGAAGAACTACGATCTTGACTTCGAGAACCAGTATATTCCTTCTTCGGTTTGTCACATTCTTTAGCAAAATGTCCAAACTCTTGATAGTTGACACATTTAACCTTCAGTTTATCAAACCCAACCTTCTTGTTTAGTGCCGGAAGATCTTTGCCAGTCTTTTGCATAAACTTTTTCTCCTTTCTGACGATCATAACCATATTTCATTTCAAATCCATGAGCTCTAACTCATCAGGATCAATTTGATCATAGTCTTCATTAGTCAAATCACTCGTTTCAATCTTACTACTCACTAGATTATCATAGGAAGTCATGAAGGCAGACAAGAAGGCAAATTTTGTTTATCCTTCTTCATGTTTACGTTTGGTGGTGCAAAGAATTGATTTGCAATACTTGAATTTCCAGACCCACCATAAGACCTAGAAGCACCAGGTGACCTAGAATTTCCAGCAGTGAAGATGCATGCACGTGAATCACTATAGATTGTTGTAGATTTTCACTTGCATTTTGTGTAAGAAATGTGGTGATTGGAGAAATTGTTGAACTCAAGGGCATAATCCCACCATAAAAAGTTGGATCTTGACTTTCCTTAGAGAACTTTTGACATTTAAGATCATATTCTCGTGCTTCGATCTTTTGCATGAATTCAGAGGCTGTCAGATCTTCATTGTTGAAGTAATTATTCTCTTTCAGCACCATTAAGAAAGTTGAGTAAGAACTCGGTAAAGCACCCTTAATTGTGTCTATCTTATCTGATTCAGAAGGTTCCATCTTCATTTTGTCCATTTCGGCTATCTCTTCGACAGTCTCACCTTTAAGTAACTTAAAATTTCTAAATTGAAACTTTAACATCACCTTCTTGCTTTCTGCAGTATTGCCCATACTCCTCATACAAATGTGTTGAAAGAACGAAGCACAAATCTTGATGCTACCGACTTGATGAAATATGTTTTCAGGTAACGCCATTGTAAGAGTTGAGGATGCTTTCGTTTCAATCTCCAAAGCCTTCTTTTCTTCCTGAGATTATTGTGAGATGGCTTTAGGTGTGATTCCAATTATTTCATCTCCAATCATTGGAACAGTATACACTTCATCCAAACAATTAAAACAAGCAGGGTAAACAGAACCCAGATGAGCACTGAAACGAAGTTCCCATTTAGCAAAATCACTATATTTCATTAGTTGTGGACATTTGGAATGAGATCAAATTTCCGTGTCCAATTGCAACATTTGCTGCATAAGTACATTTTGGGAAGCTAATGTGTACAAACCAGCCATCTTGATAGGTAACAAAACAATCAAACTTCTAGGACTAAACTTTAAAATATATTAACGAACTTGGAACAGTAAGTATAACGAACTGCGAACAGTGTTTTTAACGAACTAAAATAACGAATCAATTATAACGAATTGAAAGTTATCTGAGTAACGAATCAGGAACAGTGTCACACGAATTATGTTATACCGAATTATCAAACGAACTAAATCAACGAATCAGGTCAAATTGACGAATCAGTTTGACGAATTAGGTTAACGAAATAGATTAACGAATCTAAATTCAATGTAACGAACCAAGGTAACGAATCAGAATGATGAATCACTAGGTCACTTTAACGAATTAAAGTAACGAATCAGAGAGTCAACTTAACGAATCAATGTAGCGAATCTCTGATTCAACGTAGCGAATTTAGATAACGAATTAGCTACAGTTGATAGCGAATCAACTATAACGAATCAGGTTGTTATAACGGTTATAACAAACTCTGACAATGTTCATCACGTGGCAAAAGTTTGTTAGATATGAGGTTAACGAATCAGACAACGTGTCTGACGAACTAGATGACACGAATCAAATTTGTTAACGACCTGAGTAACGAACTGAGCATGAATTAAGAAAGTGTAACGAACTACAATAACTAATTAAACGAAACTATAATGAATATTCAACAACTAATGAAGATCTTCAAAACTTCATCCATAATTTCCAGAATTCTGGAAAAACGAAGAACACATTCAACAAATCCAAATCCGTAATACTTACTCGATACTCTACCAAATCACACACATAATAGTTCTATTTACTCGTAATCACACTACAAAACCAAATCGCAACACACCATACCCCAATTTACTCAATTCCAAATCCAATTTGACCAAATACCATCCCCTGTTTCGTACCAAATCAGATCCAAATCTTAACCAACACAAATCCAATCCAATTACCAATTCCACTTAACCAAACCTTCAGAATACCTTATTAAACACAAACTCACCTCAAATCAGTCCATAACCAACCAAATCAACATCTAATTTGAATAAATTGAAACCGAAACTAAATAACATCAAACTTATAATAATAAACCTTCAATTAACAAATTATAACACCAGATCAAGAGCAATCGAACACCAAAAGCTCTTTTACCACTTGTGAACGTCTCGGATCTAAGATCTAAGATCCAAATACGATTAACACGGATGTTCATGATTAATCTTATAGATAGAATATATATGACTAATATTAGTTGTATTATGTAATATATTTGTAATAGGTTAATTAGTTGAAGGATTGATCGATAGAACAATTTGCCAGAGGTTCAATACGTTAAATCAATACTTAATTTTAACAGACGTGTTCACCTATATATATAGAAGACGGGTCTAGTTCATTACACATTCCGTAACGAACTATCCTTCCACTTCGTTATATTACAAAACGAATAATAAACTTAACGAACTGCCCCCTAATTCGTTAAACATCCTTAACGAATTAGGAGGGAACATAACTTAAAAATCTAGTTCTTTAAACATCCTTAACGAACTATATAGATTGTAACGAACTAGGCAATAATATAAATAACTTTTACGCAAAACCGTGCACTAACAACTTTGATTTAGATGAAGTTTAGTAATATTTGATGGTATTTATGGATTATTGGCAATGATAATCTTAGTGTTATGGCGATTTCATGATTATTCATCAATGGTTTTGTGTATTTAAAGGTTTTTTAAGTCATGATATTCAAGAGTTGTGGTTGTTTGGTTATGTAATGTTGGGAAACTCATGATTTAAGCATCCATTCATAGATTTGTATATTTTTATGCTTGTCTATGGTTTTGAACTAGATATGGTGAATGAAGTCTTGATAATTGATTATTCATTATAATTGTGCATCCTTATGCTTCTGTTTGGAAAGACAAAGTATTTGTTATGATTTGTCATGTTAGGTGTTATATTAATCTAGGGTTTGTTGACAGAAACTTCTAATTTATGTAATCTTGACACGAACACCATAAGTTGAAGAAGTGCATGTTTATTTCTTGGTTTAATCAACTTTAGGTAGATTATGTGTTTTTCATGTTATCTTTCCAAAGAGTTGTTGGATTAGTCACCCGTTATAGGAAACTAGTTCATACCATCATAAAACAATGAGATAATCGTATCACTCATCTTACTTGAATGACTTTAGGTGGTTAGTTTGAGCAATAATATGATTAGATATCTTTAGCGAAATTCTAGTTATTTGTGTTATTTGGTCTTGCCGTGTATGCATAATTGTAACACCTTGTATTAAGTGGAAACGCCCGAGTGTGACGTAAAGATCGCTCAAAACACATGTGACACTATTAAGTAACAATAATATCATTAATTAATTCAAATCTCAGGTGCACAAGTTGCTCAAACAAACAATTACAAATGAAGGAAATAAAACAAACGTCAACATTGTTTATTAATTAAATAATCTAAATTCTAGTGTCTTCGTCACTTCATCCTCTAATGAATGTACATGTAACATACATATAAAATAAAGTCAACTAATTGAATAGGTGGTGAGTTCGCACAATTTTGATACAGGTGCATAAAAATCGTAAATTTCATGAAACTTAGTGTAGTAATAATGTAGGAAATGTCATTTCCAATTGGTAACAACCAATTTTCACTCTGATGGGGTGTCCCTTTTACACTCATAACAACGAGGTCCTGAGTGCAAATGAGGGCGTATGATCATAGTTAATGAGGAAACCATGAGTACGTAATTTTTGAATATACGAAGCGAAGTAAAACGAAGCATTTAATTAGGATATGTATGCTACCCCCTAAAAATAAAAGCGTAAAAAGGTGTGTGAGAAACTCACCTTTGAAATTGAGAATAACTTGGAAAAATAAGCGAAGATGTGTTAATGCAACCGAAGCTAACGGACCTCATCAACTAAAAGTAAAGAGAAGATACGAAAATTAATGAATAGCTAGAAGGATTTTAAAAGTTAAATTAATTTAGTTTTTGGAATTAAGCATTATGTTAATATATATTTTATTATTTTATGAGATTTAATTATTTAATATTAATATTTTTAAGTCTTAACGGTTTTTGATTGTTATAATAACAATATGTAATACAAGATTGGAAATTTATAAAGTTTATCAAAGAAAACTATTGGTTTTAACGGAATTTTAACTTGTTGGCGTTTTAAAGTTTATGAAAATATTAATTAAAAATAAAATAATAAATCAGATTTTATGAAAACTTAACGGGAGGTATAAAAGTTTGTTTTTAGGTGAAAATTTGATAATTAATTAATCTTATTTAACTTAAAAGAATTTTATTTAAATCAATATAGTTTTTATTAATATTATTTGATTTTTAATTAATAAATAAAAGGTTTAAAAAAATAAAAAGAACAAAACGCATTGACCCGGGTCCCTACTTCACATCACACAGACACAACCACTGGACCAACTCTACTTGTTGTTACAATAACATAAATAAATATATAAATGTAAATCTTCAAGTTCATCTTATTCACTACCAAACACTAAATTTCAATCTTATTATTTAGTTTCATGTTTGCTTAATCTTTGTTAGGGGTTTTGTTTATCGGTTAAAAATAATTAAAAACCATATAACCATTACCTGGAATGGTTCTTGGTTGAGGGTGGACGGAGTTCGCCGGAAAAACGAACTATGAAAATCAAGACGAGTTGTTTAGAGAGTTTGTTTGAGTAAATTGATGGTTGCACCAAGTTTGGACAAAGGTTTATGTTCTATTTATACTAGTAATTTGGGCGTATGAGGATTAATTGGTCTCTAATGATTTTGAATAATATCTAGCTGTTACCCGAAGTTAAATCGACATTTAAAGTGTTATAATGTGATAATTTATCTTGATTAGCGATTATAATTAGCGGAGAAACGTTTTACACAAATTAATCGGGTCAAAGAAGGAGATTTACGGGGAGAACAAGGTGGCCGGAATATATTACGCCACCGCTGGCGGCAGTGTCCGGGAAACGGAGAGGAGGGTGCAGGGGTGGGATTATTATTATTATATCATATTCTATATTCATATTTACACTTTAGCCCCTGGACTTTCAATATATATTAAAAATGAAATTTATATTAAATTTACATTTTAAACCTTGTATTTTAAGATGTTATAAAAACCTGATATAAATTAGTATCTTTGGATTATTTGCATATTATACCGCATAGTTGAAATTTGATTATTATATTAAACTTTAAATCCTGGAGATTCGTTATTTGAATAAATCAAATAGAAAATAAACGGATAACAAATTTAATTCATGGGATTTGATATTAATTATTGAATGAAAATTACGAATACATTGAAACAACAAAATGGGTCGTTTTAACGATTACAAATACAAATACGGATAAACATTGACAAATGTCACAACATTCTGTTAGTACACGATTGTGCGTCTCGAGTCTTTGTATTTATCATTAATGTACTTTTCGTTAAGTTAATGTATTAATTATTAAAGACATTTATGTAGTTGGTTAAGGTATAGTCTAGTTCGCTAAGGATGTTTAGCGAACTAGGTTTAAAGTATGTTCCCTCCTGATTCGTTAAGGATGTTTAACGAATCAGGGGGTGATTCGTTAAGATATTTATCATTTATTGTATTGTAACGAAGTGGAGCCTAGTTCGTTACGGAATGTGTAACGAACTAGGTCGATCTTCTATATATAGTGGGTTTTCCACTATTAATTTAAGTATTGAGTTATATTATTGAATCTCTGCCCAAATACTCTCTCAAGCATCAATCTAAGTATTAATACTATACACATACATACACACAACTAATATATCATATATACAACATACAATCAAGAGTAAATATGAACTAGATCCTTAGTAAGAAGTTAATTATATATATACAACTGATCTGAGATTTGTGTATCAGATTAATGAGTTCAAACAAGTGGTATCAGAGCTTTCGGTGCTCGTTTACGCTTGATTTGGATGTTAATTGATTTTATTCGATTGATAATTGATAGTGTTTGTGTTAAGTTTAGTTTCAGTTTGGTTTTGGATCAAATTGAGTGTTAATTGGATTGTTTGGATTGGATTTGAGTGCGTTAAGGTATTGGGAAATTGTAGTGAACTGGAATTGTGATTTTGTGTGGATTGGTGTGGTTATTGGATTGGATCTGGTTTAAGCCGAAAATAGGGGATTGGTTTTAGTTAGATTGGATGCGAGTTAATTGGTTATTGATTACGGAATGAGTTGTATTGGATTCGCGATGTGGTTATGAGTGTTTTGGTAGTTTGATTGAGTGATTTGTTTAAGTATTGTGTGAGTAATACAGATTTGGTTTCTGGGTTTGTGTTCATACGTTTTCCAAAAATCTGGAAAATATGAGTTTGAAGGTTTGAAGATTTGAAGATTTATCCTAATTCGTTAAACTTTCAGCGTAATTCGTTAACATTTTGGCTAATTCGTTAAAAACATTAGCTAATTCATTAAAATTCTCAGCATATTCGTGAACCAATTCACTAAGCATTCAAATTCGGTCAACTAGTTCGTGTGACACGTGTCTTACCTCGGTAATCGTTTAATAACAACTTTTGCCACGTGGCATTTTTTGTCAGAGGTTTGTTACAACCATTGTAACTACCTAATTCGCTATAGGTTGATTCGTCATCAACTGTAGCTGATTCGCTACTTAATTCGCTAAGCATACACTTAGTGATTCGTTAAAGAAATTCACCTGATTCGTTTGACCACTTAATTCATTATTTTACTCAGTTCGTTAGTACTATTCACAGTTTGTTACTACTGTTCACAGTTCGTTACTACTATTCACAGTTCGTTACTACTATTCACAGTTCGTTAATATATTTTTAAATTTTAACCCTTGGAGTTTGAGAACTTTGTCATTCAGCAAACATGGCTGGTATGTATGCACTAGCTTCCCAGAATCTGTCAATGTAAAAAATGTTACAATTGGACACTGAGATTGGTTCAAATTCGAAATGTCCACGTTTAATGAAATTCAACGATTTTGCTAAATGGGAACCCCGTTTTCGTTCTCATTTGGGTTCTGTTCATCCTGATCGCTCGTATTGTTTGGATGAGGTGTACATTGTCCCTATTATTGGAGATGAGACAATTGGTTATACACCTAAAGCAATCTCTCAATACTCACAAGAGGAGAAGAAAGCATTAGAAATTGAGACAAAGGCTTATCTACTCTTACTATGGCTTTACCCGAAAACATCTTTCACCAAGTGGGTAACATAAAGATCTGTGCTTCCTTATTCCAACATATTCGTATGAGGAGTATGGGGAATATAGCTGAGAGTAAGAAGGTAATTCTCAAGTTTCAATTTCAAAACTTTAACTTATTGAAGGGTGAAACTGTTGAGGAGATGACGACAAGGTATAATCACTTGATTGCTGAGATGGACAAAATGAAATTGGAAACTTCTTAAATTGATAGGATTGATACTATCAAGAGTGCATTATCGAGTTCTTATTCTACGTTTTTGATGGTTCTAAAAGAGAACAATTATTTCAAGAATGAAGATTTAACTACAACTGAATTCTTGCAGAACATTGAAGCAAGAGAGTACGATCTAATATGTCAGAAGTCTTCCAAAGAAAGTCAAGATCCTGCTTTTTACGGTCGTAGCATGCCTTTAAGTTCAACCATTTCACCGATCACTGCATTTCTTACACAAAATGCAAGTGAGAATGAAACAACCACCTATAGTGATCCAAGAGCATGTTTTTATACTGCTGGTAATTCTGGATCACCCAATGTTTCTGCTAGTTCGGGTAGTTCATCCACTACAAATCAGTTTTCATCACTTCCGAGGGTTAATATGAAAGAAGCAGCACAAAATTTTGCCTTCTTATCAGCTTTCATGACTTCTTATGAAAATTTGGTTAGTAGTATGATCGCCACAAGTGATCTGACTGATGAAGATTATGATCAGATTGATCCAGATGACTTAGAGATCAAGGACTTGAAGTGGAACATGGCTATGATTGTCTGTAATGTTAAGAGATTCATGCAAAGGACTGGCAAAGATCTTCCTGCTTTGAACAAGAAATTGGGATTTGACAAGTTAAAGGTGAAATGTTACAATTGTCAAGATTTTGGTCACTTTGCAAAAGAATGTGAGAAACCTAAGAAGGAGTAAACTGGTCCTCGTGGTCAAAACCAAAGTACTTCTACACCACGAGGGAATGATGCTAAAAAGAAACCGTCTACTTCTGGGTCACAAGCAATGTTAGCTGATGGAACTGATTGGTCACAAAGATTGTTGTGTAACGATAATCAAGCAAATTTGGTAATGTTCAAGACTAATGATGTGTTCCAAGATGCAAGCGGAAGTGAGCTATCGTCTGATAATGACACTGAATCCGATTCTGATGATTCATGTGTTAATATTCCAACCACGTTTGCTTGCATGGCTAAAATCAATAAGGTTAGTCATTCTATCTTTGCTACTTCATCTGTTAAAGTAACTTGTGTTTGGTGTGAAACTAACAAACCTAAGTTAGACTCTTTGAAAATTCACAATGATAATTTAGTAAGATAAATTGCTTCATTAAAGGATACTTATCGACAATATCTTGAATCTCAAACGAAATCTCGAGAGAAGATTGAAGCTTTGTCGACAAGTAACCACGATCTCAAGGCTGAGTTATCTATTTAAATGACAATTAATGATCAAAAGTTTCAAGAAATCTTGAAACATCGTTCAAAGATAACCAAGCTTGAGAATGAGGTTCTTGATTTAAAGAACAAGTTGGGTAAATTTCGAAACTCTTCCTTTTTGCTAATCGAAATAATCGAAGTGTCTGGAAAGCAAAAAGATTCAAAGAAAGGTATAAGTTTTGTTGAAATTCCACCACGTTTTCACAGTGATTATAAAGTAAATCCTTTTGCTAAAAGAGAAGAATATGTGATTATGAAAGAACCTGTGATTTTAGAAAATGCTAAACCTGTTAAAATTGAAACTGTTAAAACTTAACTTTCACCTCAAAAACCT
Source organism: Bidens hawaiensis (assembly GCF_021521415.1). Taxonomy (NCBI): domain Eukaryota; kingdom Viridiplantae; phylum Streptophyta; class Magnoliopsida; order Asterales; family Asteraceae; genus Bidens; species Bidens hawaiensis. Next base: position 85,989 of record NW_027495349.1, on the reverse strand, counting down.
CACATGGAAGGCAACAAGTCTTTGTTGAAAATGTTGACAAAGTAATTATTGAGGATGCGTTCGAACCAGAGGTAATACACAAGAACAAGAATATTCCAAGTTCTAATCATATTCTCTGTGAGCCTCATGAATATGAGGAAGCTGTGTATGGTTCACACAAGCCTCATGTGAAAAAGGGAGAACAAGTGAAAGTCAAACCTGTGAAGGCAAAGAAGTCAAAAAAACCGAAAATTTCTGATATGGACTTGATGTGTTCCATCAATCTTCCTAGTTCTAAGCCATCATCTGCTATGGTTTTTAAGTTAAAGGGAAGATATCCTGATTAGTATCATTAAACCGGAACTAATCGAGAGCGTCTTTTACAATGAAAATTACAGTTGAAAGATTTGGAACGTCAATATGTTTGTGCCAAGACATCGAACTCATCAGACCCGTTAATTAAAGCAAAACAATTTTTAAAACATTCTAAAAAGGTTCAGTTTGTGAAATCAACTGCAACAGATACATTGAAAAGTTTTTCCAATTGCTCTAATCTTGACTTTTATATGAAAAAGAATTCTGTAACTTCTGATGATTTGGCCAAACGTTTCACTGAAAGTGTAAGTTATCAACTTTATGTTGCATCTATTTTTGCAAAACCTCAACATGGTCACATTGACATGCGAAGTTGCTTTTTGTGTGGTCAACAAGGTCATGTGGTGAGAAATTGTGTTAAACATAAATCTTAGAATCTCCATCCTTTTGTCAAGGACCATTCGAAATCGGTTCCGATGATAAAGGAGAGTTTGAAGCGACCTGTGTCGTGTGAGGATGATACACACGTCATGTTTTTAAACGTGAATCCTCGTAAGGTAATTCATGTAAATGAAACACATGTCATGTGAAACCAAAATTCGTTCCAAATGAACCCATATGTAAGAACACAAATTCAAACATTGTTCAAGCTGCTTATCTAAGACGAAAGTCTAAGAAGCCGACGACTTATTCTCAAGTTGCTGAACAACAATTGAAATCTGTTCAAGTTAATGATCCAAGAGAAACTCAAAAGGTGCCCAAGACTGAGGCCTGGGATGCCTTTTTGAACTAATCACTTTAACTATGTGTGTAGGGTACATCCAAGACTGTGTCTGGTGAAAAATGGATAATGGATAGTGAATGTTCTCGTCATATCACTGGAAATCTTGACCTATTAACCAATGTGAGAAATATTCAAGGGGGTTATGTAGCGTTTGCTGGGAATTCTGGAGGAATGATAACACAAGAGGGTGAAGTTTCAAATGGTCACGTTACTTTTGAAAAGGTCAATTACTGTGACAAGGTGGACCATAATTTATTGAGTGTGTCGCAAATCTTCGATAAGAAATACACCACAGTATTTACTGATAAAGAGTGTCTTTTATTGAAACCGGGTTACGTGATTCCCGAGGACATGGTTTTCATGCGATCACTGCGATCAAATGTTATTTATATCTTAAATATGATTTCTAAAGTATCAACATCTATCGAAACATGTTTAGTCTCCAAAGCAACCGAGAAGGACTCTATTCTATGGCATCATAGATAGGTCACATTCATGTTCGAAAGATGAACTATTTAAAGGCAAATGATTTAGCGGAGGGTGTTTCGTTGAAGAACTTTAAATTATCTGACCACTGTGTTGCGTGCAAGAAAGGCAAGCAGAAAAAGAAATCACATCCTTCTAAGTTATTTAATTCCATAGATACTCCTCTTGAACGACTTCATATGGATCTTTTTGGTCCGGTGAATCGTGCGAGTATTTCGAGATTCGTATTATCTGGTTGTCGCCGATGATTATTCAAGATACTCATGGGTGTTATTTATGAGTTCAAAGGATCAAACACCTGTTTTGGTACAAAACCTTATTACTAAGATCGAATCACTATACAAGCAAAAGGTGAGGAGAATTCGAAGTGATAATGGTACTGAATTCAAAAACACTGTATTGGATTTCTTTTGCATTCAAAAAGGAATTCACCGAGAATATAGCACACCTTATGTACCACAACAAAGGTGAACTTTGATTGAAGCTGCAAGAACTATGCTTGCTGATTCCAAGCTTCCCGTCCAATTCTGAAACGAGGCGGTGAATACAGCTTGCTATACGCTTAATCGGGTTTTTACTGTTAAACGACTCAAGAAGACAAGTTATGAAATTTAAAACAATTGAAAGCCTAACTTAAAGTATTTGGAACCTTTTGAGTGTCCTTTGTACAATGCTGAAGAAGGATGCGAGTAAGTTTGAATAAAAGGCCATTGAAGGATATTTCTTGGGGTATGCGTCCTCAAAGAAACGAGTATTTAATGTTACTTCTTGTTGTGTTGAGGAATGGTATCATGTGGACTGCCAAAAGTACACCACTCCTCCACAAGGGAAAGGTCTCGACTGGATGTTTGATTATGATGGCTTATTTAATTCATTTACTCCATCAACCGAGAACATATACGAAGACCTGGTTCAAGCATACTTTGAATATCATTTGGCCATTCCAAGATTTTCAAGTTCTAATGATGTTGAAGCTCAACCTGATGCTCCAACTGAAGATCCATGTGATGCTTCTCCATCTGCTTTTGATAATGTATCTACTTCTTCTGATGACAATCAAACTGTTGATCCGGTTATTGAACTTGACAGTGATGTTTCATCTCCTGAACTTGGTGAACATTACACTAACTTATTTGATAATGTTGTTGTTCCTGAGAATCCTACTCTTCGGATTCATAATTATCATCCACAGAAAAACATCATTGGAGAACTTGATGTGGGCATTCAAACACGTCATCAAGTTGCTTCATCAAGTGAGAATAACGTATTGTGTGCATATGCAGATTTATATTCCTCTGGAATTGTAAATGTTGCTAAATTCACTTGCTTTCTATCCCAAGTTGAGCAAACGACACCTCGTATGGCACTTCAAGATCCTTCTTGGGTAGAAGACATGCAAGAAGAATTACAACAATTTGCATGTTTGGGTGTTTGGGATTTGATCGACAAACCCGCTAGATTCTAGAAAGCGATTCCAACTAAGTGGTTATTTAAGTGAAAGAAAGACAATCTTGGGGTGATCGTGAGAAACAAGGCACAATTAGTGGTGCAAAGTTTTCATCAGCAATAGAGTATTGATTAACTGAAGTGTATGCACGAGTTGCAAGATTAGAGTCTATTCGAATCTTTCTAGCGTATGCTGCTTATAAGAATATCAAGGTCTATCAAATGGATGTTAAAAGTGCTTTTATCAATGGTGAACTACACGAGGAAGTGTTTGTTTTACAGCCTCTTGGTTTTGAAGATCCTGATTATCCGGACCGAGTTTACCGATTAAACATGGCCCTGTATGGTCTACATCAAGCCCCGAGAGCTTGGTATGGCACGCTCGCCGACCATCTGACTGATAACGGCTTCAAGAGAGGGACTGTCGACTGCACTTTATTTCATAAGATTGTTGGTGATGATCATCTCCTAGTTCAGATTTATGTTGATGATATTATCTTTGGGTCTACAAACGACACGTTGTGTAAGGAGTTAGAGAAGTCCAAGCAAACGAAGTTCGAGATGAGCTCGATGGGAGAGATGAATTTCTTCTTAGGGTTGCAAGTTCACCAGTCAGCAAACGAAATCTTTATTCACCAGACCAAGTATGTTAACGATGTCTTCAGCCGATTCAAGATAGCTGTCGGAAAATCCCTTCAACTCCTCTCCCCGTGGGTCACAATTTATCACCAGATGAATTGGAGGATACCGTTGATCCTACCCTCTATCGCGCTATGATCGAATCTTTAATGTATCTAACGGCTTCTCGCCCTGACATTATGTTTGCTGTTTGTCTTTGTGCTAGGTTTCAAGCAAGTCCTCGAGTGACTCACCTAGCTGCGGTTAAGCGAATTCTTCAGTATCTGAGGGGAAATCCAGACATCAGGTTGTGGTACCCCAAGGACGATAACTTTGAGCTTATTGTCTTTTCAGACTCAGACTATGGAGGTTGCAAGATCAACTTCAAATCAACCATGGCAGGGTGTCAATTTTTAGGAAACCGGCTTGTTTCCTGGCAGTGTAAGAAGCAGGCAACAGTCTCCACTTCAACCGCCGAAGATGAGTATGATGCAGCCTCAAGTTGTTGTTCCCAGGTTTTGTGGATACAACAACATCTTTGCGACTACGGTTTGAAGTTTCTTACTACTCCTATTTTGATTGATAACTCTGCTGCAATATCTATCACAAAGAATCCCATACAACATTCTAAAACTAAACATATCGAAATTCGATATCATTTTATTCGGGTTTGCTTTGAGAAGAAATTAATCGACCTTGAGAAAGTACATACTGATTTTCAGAAAGCCGATCTATTTATCAAAGCTTTTGAGAAAACGCGTTTTCAATTTTTGCTTGGTTTAAATGGATTGAAGACCCTTGCTGATATCCTAAAACATGGATAACTATCTTTATTTTCAGTTATTTTTCGTTAATTTTATTTTGGTTTTGGTTTTTAGGGGGTGAAAAATAGAAAATACAAAACGATTGTGCTTTTCGTTTGTATAAATAAAACCCAAAAACATTGAAAATTTTAAAGTAAAAAAACATTGTGCTTTCGTGTTCTTAAACATTGAAATTTTTAAAATACAAAAATATTGTGTTTTCGTGTTCTTAATGTTTTCTTTAAAAAATATTTTGAAAAACCCAAAACAATTTAAAATACAGAAAAGTCTAAAAGTTTGTGTTTTCAGTTTGTACAGAAAAATCCGAAAATCCAAAAAGATAGTGAAGTTTATTTTGTTTATAAGAAAATTGAAAAAACAAAAAGATTGTGTTTTAATGTATGTATAGAGAAAAACCAAAAAGATTTTTGCATACGTTCGCTAAAAAGTATGTCAATTACTCATATTTTAAGGACATATACTTGTATATGCTTGGTCCTGATATTTACACGTAAATGATTGGGATAGCCATTTACCTGATAATGAAAAGTAGTTGGGGCGTTCGTTATGCGTTTTAGTTTATTATATCGCTGAAAATTATGTCGGTTATTTTAGTTTGTGAAGCATGCTTGCATGTTTTTGGTCCTATGATTCACTTGTGAATTGATAGGTTAGCCATTTATTTATAGACTTAATTTAACTGGGGTGATTAAATTCATTTTGTTTTATGCTCCTCAAAATTTTGAATTTTTGAAGCAAAAAGAGAAAATGATAGTACATTGATTATATCCAGCAAGAAGTAAGCTTAAAACACTGAGTGCTTAATTGCATTGGCGCATTGGTAGGTCTTAAAACAAACAATTAGAGTAATGTATGTGATATAAACATAAAGAAATGCGAAATTGAAAGAGGTGTTAGTCTCAAACAAAAATCTCGGTAAGGATGACAGAAATGTAATAACCTGTCATACTCAAGCCCTATACTTGTTTGATCAACCAAAAATAAAATAAAGCAAATAACACGCGTTGAGATTATGGACACTATGAGTCTTTATGCGGCTTAATCATCTGGGTATTCATATGCATGAATATTTTATTCGCTTTTAGAGCAAACCCAAAGTCATTAAACATGATCACTGTTGTACCTCGTACAAATCTAAATTACTGACTTGATCAAAATCCGCTGTTAGTCATACATTGTTCCTCCCTTGCGCGCGTCTCGATACCATTAAGAAACGGACCCCAGGGGATACAATGTATGTAAGCAAACATGTCACACCCTCAAAATCCACTAACGGAGTTTTACCGTCAGAGGGTGTGAACTGGCAGGATCGGAATCATTAGTTATAATCAAACCAAAGAAAAACGTTTAAATGTAAATAAGTGCGGAAGCGTAAAACCTTAATTCAAAAATTGCGTCACGCAGGACGACTTAAAACCAAATGTAACTGTTAAAATTAAGTTTGCAGAATAAAGATGTTTTCAATTAATGCATGCTCCTAAACCGCGCGCCCGCCTCGGCTACCTGAGAATAACATACTAAAAGTGTCAACACAAGGTTGGTGAGTTCACAAGTTAAATAAGATAAATCGTTTAGCGTTTTGCGTAACCTCGTTACGGCGTTTCAGTGTTGCGTAACCCCGTTACGACGTTTAAGTGTTGCGTAACCTCGTTACGACGTTTAAGTGTTGCGTAACCTCGTTACGACGTTTAAGTGTTTTGCATTACCAGATAGTGTTATGTCAAATTATATATCGATAGGTAGCTAATCTATACAACAAGTATCGCTAAGTGGTTCGCGACCGAAGCTGACTGTTTATCAAGTGCCCGTCACCAGGTCAATCCAGACCATGGTAAGTGTTAGCCAAAATTACACCCACTCAACCTCCAGTTGAGCTTAACGTCGGGTGGGGTTTGTCAAACCCAGTAGTACTACTCAACAGTGACTCGCTATTCCAAATATTAACCGGTCCGATGTGTGGGACTTCAAATGTTACGTTTGCCGCTTAGCCTTTACAAGTGATATATAATTTATAACAAAATCTTAAATATGCGTTTATCTCAGAAAATATGTTTATCGGAGTATGTTATCTCCCCCAAGTGAAAAACGTTTGAAAACAGTTCAAAGAGCGAGGTAAGTGAAACTCACAGTTTGCGAAGAATATCCCGATCTAGATCACCAAGTGATGTGCGTCGTAGAAACTCTCTAGCGTTCTAAATAACAAAGAGATTTTCTAAGTATCGGTACGTTTAACGAGTCTCTAGACTCGGCACATAATACCTATGCACGTAACAGATTTCGTGTTTCGTTTGTGAATTGTGTGTGACTTAAACAAGTACAATTGTGATACGATACATGAGTGAGCAATTACTTTCGTGTCACGTACTAATAACATACTTTACTAGCAATTATCCCCGTAAGGGAATTTGGTCAACAAACAAAGATTAACTAACCATTATTCCCCATAAGGGCAATTTGGTCAATTCATGGCAATCAACTAACAACTATTCCCCGCAAGGGTATTTTGGTCAAAATACAACAATTATATAAAAACTATCATATTTCATGCATTCCTACACAACTCAGCAGCTAGTTTCGTTATGACAGAAATTCTACTTGAAAGATTGCACTAGTTCACCGATCATAACGTCTCAATTAATTCACCAAAAATTACCACAGAAGCATACATATCTTAGGTTTCCAGAACATATTTTATCTTATTTTTATTCCACATATTTTTCTTATAATGACCAAAACATTACAGCAAACTCATATTAGTCAGATTCATGCGCAACAGAATGTTATTTGCAATTCCCGTTAAACGAAAAATCCAATAAATGCAAGACCACTTGGGTTTGGTTCCTAACTCAATGATTCAACTTCCAGAAGTGGAACCAACCCAATTGGTCTCGTAGTTCATGAGATATAACATTTACAACATAACCTAACAGCAGGTCTAACAGCTCAGCTTTGCACCACGTTTTTGTAAAATAATAAAAGTACACTTATACTTGTCCAAAAATTACAAACTTATACTTCATGAAAACTAGACTCAACCTAGTTTACTGCAGTAACCACAATCTCAACCAATTTTCACGTTTACACCTCGTTACAGTCACTTGAACATCGTATACACATTCTGTCCAGAATCTGTTCACATCAAAACTCAACATAATAACAATCTATGAACTATCATGCATCCATATAACCCTCTAGACACTATAACTACTATCCATGCATATCAATTACACCATACATACAAGATTAGGGTTTTATTTGCACTCACAATCAAGGACACAACAATTAACATGCAATACTATCAAAACTAGTTATCAAATCATCACTAATACACCATCAAATAAACAAGAATCATATGAACACCATGCATAGGAAAAAGTCGGACCTAGGGTTTGCAAGTTATACCTTCAAAACACCAATACAAGCAAGAGGAAGGTAGGAGATGATTAGAAACGGGTGTAGGATGCTTCAATTGTGAAAACCCAAGATTAAAACCAAGTGTTTGGTGTGTGTTTGTGAGCCGATCGCACGGAGGGGGGGGGGGGGTCTAGCTGCCGTCGGTTTTTGTGAGGGGAAGGAGAGGAGTTAGGGTTTGTGATAATGATATATTTATAGATATACAAGTTACACTCTAGTCCCTAAACTTCCAAATGTTACATCTCTAGCCTAAATAGTTGGTTCCTGTTTCTTGTTTAACATTCCACATAACAATCAAGTAACACACATATATCTAACACATAATTAACACATAATTATTGTTTTGACGTTTGTCGTTTGTTTATCAATCGTTTGCGTCAACTCGTTTGCGTTTCGGTGCAAATCCCGAAAGACTACACACGTAGTAAGTGTTTAAGCGTCATTTAAACCCTAGTTTAAATGTAATGAAGTGTGCGTTATAGATTCAACGATCTTAAAGTTTGAATTGACGGAGTTGAGTTAACGGGGTTAACCTGAAATTGACGATTGTCACAAAACAGATGGACTCGTGCATATTCACTCACAATAAAGGAAACTCAATGAATTGCTAAGAAATTTCTATAAAATTCAAATTTTGATCAACAATATAATGGTTTAAGTCAAGTTGGGGTGATATGGCAAAATTCAAATTAAGCTTGAACTGAGATTAGAGGCTGATAGTTTCTGATAGTCTGTGCTTTAATTGAACCGTTAATCATATAACAAAAATGCTTGAAACTTTTGTTATTAGATTTAAGTGGACAACAATACCAATGACCAAATTACGCTAGTCACAATATCACTGAAATATAAAACTGTGATGGAAGGGCAATTTGGTCAATATTATTCTCTGCTCAAACTCGTCAAAAAAATTCAAAAATATGTACTGTTTTTGAAAAAATCATACAAAAACACAACAATATTTTTGTGTTTTACACTTTTAATTTTCGGATAATTTTCTGGTAAATATTTCGTTTTAACAAAAATTCAAAATTTCAAAAAGATTTTCGTTTTTATTTTTACATATTATTTATTTTATTTAAGTTAAGTGTTTTAACGGAAAAACACGTTAAGGTATTCGATTATCGAGATAAAGGTTCTCAGTAATTCATTTCAAGTTAAATTTACAATTTGTTTAATTCTTTAATTTATAATTATGTAATTCATTTATTTAATTAATTTATTTACTTAAAATTAAATAAAGGGTATTTCGTTAATTATGAATAACGAATTAGGTCATTTTAACCAATTATATACTAATTCGTTATCCTAAATCGCATCCGCACTCTATAACGAATAACTCTTTATTCGTTATGCATATTTAACGAACTAGACACGACTTAAGACTAATTCGTTAGTCTTAGTTTCATAAATTAATGAATTGAGTCTAATTCACTATGCCACGTGTTAGTTTAACTTAACGAATTAGATGATTCGTTAGTTCAAATTACAAACGAATCTGTTGATTTGTGGATTGGGAATCATGTAATGTCAGATATATAGGACGGCGTGCATACGAACCACCTCCCTATTCATCTTCTTTTTCTTCCTTTGGTACTGTTACTTTGTCGAAATTTTCACTATTAATCAACCTTCATATTTCAGTGTTTTGAGTATATCTTTGTGTTACTAAGGTATAGCAGATCATACCTTTGTTCTTTTCGTCAAATTTAACATTGGTTTGATGGGTTAATTATACGATTTTATTATCGGGTTTTTGAGGTTTATGTAAACCTTAATCGATATGCTTACTACGCTGTTGTTAACCACCATTTTGATGTCATTGTAATCGGAATGGATATCTGAGATCCATGGTGATCTTTGATCATATTTTGATTGATGATTGCTGGGTTAATTATTAACTTTGACTATTGGGTTTTATGCTTCGTTCAAAACCCTAATTTTATGAACTTATATCATGTTTTGGACTACCAAATCGATACCATTTTAATCGTAATGAGTTTCCGAGATCCTTGTGGTCATTTGTTCGGATATGCATCGATGATTATGGGGTAATTGATATCAGATTTGTGTTTTTGACTTTTTAGTGTTCTTGGTAATTTTGACCTTGACCACATAAGTCAAAGATTAAGCTGTTATGGCCATTGGTTATGCCTAGTGAATTGGAACTATACTCGTGTCCAATTCGTTAAGCAAATTCAAACGAATTAGAATAGCGAATTAATTTGATTAACGAATCAGATTGGTAATTGATATATATAATGAACTTGATGGTGAGTTCGTTACCTTGTCATAGTGATTCGCTACTTCTCATTCGTTATTTATTTACTTGATAGCGAAACAGATGATTCGTTATATTATTTAACGAATCAGCATGTTTCTAACGAATGACATAGTAAATTATTTTAAAATTATTAAGTTTGATTAATTATATAAGTATTATTATTTATAATTCTCACTATTCTTCGGGTTTATTTATACAGTTCAATGGCTGATAACGTAGCTCAAGATATTCTTGTTGATGCACCACAAGATCAACAAGCTCAGAATGCTCCTTTGCTTCCGTATGAAAAACGGCATAACGTCTGTGCCTTTGTTGATACGAATTTTCCCGATGAGGATGTTTTTCGAGCTATGCTGGCATTTATTCATCGATCTCGTATTCACTACGCTGTTACTGCTAATTCTAACGTTAGGTTCAGCATTGTTCGACAATTTTGGAACACTGCTCACTATGTGGAGACAGAGAAACATATTGCAACTGAGGTTAATAGTAGACTTGTTTTCGTCTCTGTTGAAACCGTTCGAAGGGTGTTACGATTAGACGATACGATTGATGATCCAAGCGAATACCACAAAGAGTTGATCAAGGGATTATTTGGGCGGTTATTTTATTCTGGTGGTCTCGATTCGTATATGTATAACAAGGCATACTTGTGTTCACAATACAAGTATTTACTTCATGTTCTCATTCATTGCCTTTGAGGACAAAAGGCTGGGTTTGATGAATTCCACACCATGCTACAATCATCATTTGTTACGCTGGTATTGAATAAGCGTTACAATTTCTCGGAACTGATCTTTGATCATCTTACGGAAAACTGTATTCCTGGGAAACGACGTGTTATGTTTTTGATGTATCCGCGTTTCATCCAACTGTTTGTTCAAGACGCAATCCGGGATTTGGTGATCGGTCAAAATCATGTGAACGATAAATATATTTTGGACAACATGAAGGCTAACACCATGCGAAGGATGAAACAATACTTTCAAGATCCTCCTCCTAGATTCAAACGATTGGTTGGTCATCCGGCAAATCCGGATTATGTATGTCCTGACGATGATCGTTGGATCCATGATGATTTGGATTTCGAGCGTGAGGAAGGAGAAGGTGGGAACGAGGTTAACGATGGTGATGATGGAAATGATGGTGGAGATGGTGGTGCTGGTAATGTTATTGTTGATGCTCCTGCTTTACAACCTGCTAAGGTTGATGCTGCTTTAGCTAGTGCTATAGCAGCTCATCACAAACGAAAAGAAAAGGAGTTGGTGAAGGAAGGCTCATCAAAGCGTCGAGTGTCAGCTGGAGCTGGCATCTCGTTTGGAATTCAACCTCCAAGGTCGTCCACACCTCAACGTCCGGTGGTGCCGCTTACACTTAGCACCTAGGAACTTACTCTGAAGACCACGCTTACCTCGGATCCTAGGCTTGGTATGATTCCCCAATCAATCTTATCCAATATACCAAGGCCTCCGACTGCTACATCGGTGGTTTCTCCAACACCAATGATGGTGCCTCCACCAGATATGTCATTTCTGAGGCTCAGTCGTCCTATGGGTCCAATCAATCTTAACGCTTTGCCTCAAGATCAGAAGATGGGTATGGTGTTGAGTCTACTACATTTATATGAAAATCAAATATCTGCTGATCGTATGACTCAAGAACGTATGATGGAAAACCAGAGGAAGCTGCTAAGTTAAGTTTCATTCTGTCAAAAGGAAACAAAGGCCGTTGGTGAGATTGTTGAGTCTCAGGGGGTTAAAATCAAAGAACAAGAAGATCTTATCTTGCAGCTTACTTGTAAAAATGACGAACTTAAGAAGCTCAAGAACGATGACGAAGATCTAGATGAGTCGGGTGCAGGGGAAGTGAGCCACAACAAGCTCATGGCTCGTCCTCTAGTGCAGGTACAAGTGTTGCTGATGATTCAGGCAAGCAGATTATCAATTATCAAAATTTTACGGCTGCCAAACCGATTGAGATGATCAAGGCCAATACTGTTATTTTAATTGATGGTGGGGGGTGATTAGAAGCATGGTCAATGCTGATTAGATTGCTGTGGGGCAGTTTGTTGAGAAAGCACTAACACGAGAGCAGATTGCTATCTTGCTTGGTCTGAATGATGAAGAATTAACCATGTTAGAGGCTGAGGAGGACATTGAGGTAATGAATGATGATGAGATCTTAAATGATCTGAATGTTGAAATGAGTACAGGTTTTATTTATGAGAATGAAGAGGTTGAGGTCGAGGATGTGACTGCTGAGGAATACCCTGATCTGTTTCAACATACCAATGTTGATCAGGGTGCTCCAATATTCACTGAAGAAACGGTCAAAGAAGCAGAAGATCATTTGGAAAAGACTGCCAAGGGAATGAACGTTGTTGATACAAGGTTAGATTCAAAGATCGATCCGTCCCTTGTAGATATTCAGATTTGGTTTGCTCATCAAGACAAGAGGGCTGCTAAATTATTAAAGCACATCGGTACGTCGATCATGAATTGAAGGTAGAAGCCATAGCACGCGCCAAAGCTATTCATATGACATCTTTCAAGGCCGTGTCTAAAGTACAAGGTGATATAATTTCTTGGCTTTTTGATTTTGATTTAAAAGTATGTATTATCAAATGGTAGAAGGGAATTCAGTATTATGAAAGAATGTCTGATGTCCTCTCACTACCATGATGGGATGTACGTACTCTTGCGTATCGTCCATTTATTAATCGTGGTGGAAATCACCAAGCAAGTTGGTGTCATCAACACTTGTTGTTTGAGGTGAACAACGATTTTAAGTATTTTAACCCACAAATTTACTTCCACAAGCGTATTGATGAGATCGATCCAAGAACAGGATGGAGAAAGTTGGTTCTTAAGGTAAAGCCGCCGAAGACCATGAAGCGTGTGCCGGTGAAGATAATGAACGAACACAGGTATTTATCCTTCAACCGCTGGTACTACGACAACAAAACTGGCGAGGCCGTTATCGTGTTGGGTAATGGTTTAAAGACTGAGCTGATAAAGATCATCGATCCGATGTGATTTGTTAATTTAACTTAGACCGACAATGACATGCCATTTAAGAACAAGATTTTGATTGAGCGTCGTGAGGACTATGATCTGGCAATGCAATTTCAACGCGTTGTTAGGGTGTGTCATGAACATGGGATTCGCAGCTGCAGGGATTGGCAGACAAGATGTTTCAAATAAGTTAAAAGACAAAGATCTCAAGATGAGGGGGTGTTTGTTAGTACACGATTGTGCGTCTCGAGTCTTTGTATTTATCATTAATGTACTTGTCGTTTAATTAATGTATTAATTATTAAAGATATTTATGTAGTTGGTTAAGGTATAGTCTAGTTCGCTAAGGATGTTTAGAGAACTAGGTAAAAAGTATGTTCCTTCCTGATTCATTAAGGATGTTTAACGAATCAAGGGGTGATTCGTTAAGTTATTTATCTTTTAATGTATTGTAACAAAGTGGAGCCTAGTTCATTACGGAATGTGCAACGAACTAGGTCCATCTTCTAAATATAGAGGGTTTTCCACTGTTAATTTAGTATTGAGTTATATTAATGAATCTCTGCCCAAATACTCTCTCAAGCTTCAATCTAAGTATTAATATTATACACATACATACATACAACTAATATATCACATATACAAAATACAATCAAGAGTAATTATGAACTATATCCTTAGTAAGAAGTTAATTATATATATACAACAGATCTGAGATCTATGTATCGGATTAACGAGTTTAAACACATTCCCTACTTTTGAGAATTTTATCCCGAAATTAGGTAGAAGAATCCATATAAAAAAAGATGAGGATACTTAGTTCGCATTTGGTCTTCCCGCTCCCAAGTGAATTTAGTGCCACACTTGGATTCCCAACGAACCTTTACCATAGGTATACGGCTACTTGGTTTCCTTGTATTTGCGATTCATGATTTCCACCGGTTTCTCAGCAAAGTGCATTGTTTCATCAATGCACACCTCGTTGAGAGGTACGAGGACATCTCTATCATCTAGACATTTCTTAAGATTAGAGAAATGAAACTTTGGATGAATGTTCAAAAGTTCTTGCAGAAGCTCGAGAGTATAAGCTACACTTCCGACACGTTCGAGAATCTTTAAAGGTCCAACAAATCAATGAGATAGTTTATCTTTCTTTCCAAAATGAACAACACTTTTCCAGGAGGATACCTTGAGAAGCACACGGCCTCCAACATTAAACTCGAGAGGTCATCACTGGTTATCAACATAACTCTTTTGACGGCTACGAGAGGTTAAAAGATTTTCTTGAATTTCAAAGACTTGATCGGTAGTCTCTTAAACAAGTTTGGGGCCGTTGATTTGGGTTTCACCAATTTCATTCCAACAGATATGGGAACGACATTTATGACCATAAAGTGCTTTGAATGGAGACATACCGATACTCGAATGAAAACTATTATTGTATGAAAAGTCAATCAAGTGAAGATGAGAATCCCAATTTCCTCCTAAATCCATGACACATTACCTAAGCATATCTTCGTGCTTTTGAATCGTTCGCTCGGTTTGCCAATCAGTTTGAGGATGAAAGGTTGTGCAAATATCCAATTAAATTCCCAACGCGGTTTGAAGCGATGACCAGAAATGTGAAGTAAAATGGCTATCACGATCGGAAATGATACGCAAAGGTATACAATGACGACAAACGATATGCTGAATATAAATCTGAGAGAGTTGATTAATCGAGAACTTTTATTTAATCAGAATGAAATAAGCGGGCTTAGTCAATTGGTCGACTATAACCTAGATACTGTCATGGCAGCTTCTGCCATGGATATATCTTCCCATTTCCAATTAGGGATGTGTGGCTATACAAGAAAACTAAGTGGTCATTGATGTTCGGCCTTAACTTTAACGCAAGTAAGGAATTTTTCCACATATAACACGATGTCTTTCTTCATACCAGGCCACCAAATTGTGGACCGTAGATCGAAATACATCTTATCTGCATCGGATGAATTGAATATTGTGACTTATGAGCTTCGTCCATGATGAATGTGAGATGATCGTCACGATTAAGGACCCACAAACAATTAAGGTTATACAACCAACCGCACTTAGTTTCAAGTTAATTCTCGGCACCACATGACATTTCATCATACATGTTACCCTCGGTGACAGACACAAGTTGGGCTTCAAAGATATGAAGTTGGAGATTGGTTTGAACGGTCATGCTATGAAGCATAATTGATTTACATGAGTCTTTCGACTAAGAGCGTCAACTACAACATTCGCTTTACCGAGCTGGTAATGATTCTCGCAGTCATATTCACTAAGTAATTCAGCCCATCGTCGTTGCCGCATGTTTAGATCCTTTTGGTCGAAAATATGTTGAATACTTTTAGGGTCGTTGAATACCACACGTTTAGTGTCATAGAGGTAATGTCTCCAAAATTTCAACGCGAATACAACAGCATGAGTTCGAGATTGTGTCTTATAACTCATTTCATTAAACTTAAGTTATCATGAAGCGTAAGTGATAACTTTACCTCGTTGCATAAGGACACAACCGGGGCCTTGATTAAAAGCATCGCAATAGACAACAAAGTACTCATTGCCCACGGGGAGTGCAAGAATCGGTGCATCGCAAATCATATGCTTAAGATTTTGAAAAGCTTCATTTTGCTTTCCCCCACCCCTTTAATAAGGTTTATCCTTTTGTGTTAAAGCGGTTAGAGGCAAAGAGATCTTGGAAAAATTTAGAATGAAGCGACGATACTAACCCGCAAGACCAAGAAATGAACGAACTTCAGTAAGAGATGTCGGATTTTTCCAATTCTTAATGGCTTAGATTTTGGTTGGGTCAACGTGGATATCCCTTTCATTTACTATATGCCCTAAGACTGGAATATCTTTCAACCAGAACTCGCACTTTGAGAAATTAGCATAAAGTTGATCTTTCCATAAGAGATCAAGGATGGAATGAAGATGTTTCTTGTGCTCGTCTTTGGTCTTAGAATAAATAAGAATGTCGTCAATAAATACAATTAAGAATTTATCTAAGTAAGGTTTGCATACGCGATTCATGACGTCCATAAACACCGCGGGTGCATTGGTTAGCCCAAAAGGCATAACCCTTAATTCGTAATTTCCATATAAAGTCCAAAAAGCAATTTTGGGTATATCATCTTCATACACGTGTAGTTGATGATAACCCGAATGAAGATCAATCTTGAGAAGCATTAAGCTCATTGGAGTTGATCGAAAAGATAGTCAATACGAGGCAAAGGAAAACAATTCTTGATTGTGAGCTTGTTGAGCTCGCGGTAATCGGCGCACATACAAAACGATCCATCTTTCTTCTTGACCAAAAGAATGGTCCGCCGCATGAAGATGAACTAGGGAAAAAGAACCCTTTATCCGAAAGTTCTTGGAGCTGATTAGACAATTCTTGCATCTCGAAAGGTTCAAGACGATAAGGGACCCTAGCAATCGCAGTTGCACCGGGCACAATATTGGTTCAAAACTCAAGTTCATGAATAGGAGGAAGACCAAACACATCATCGGGAAACACTTCGGGATACTCACAAACAACATGAATGTATTCAATTTTTCATTCCTTCTTTTCCACGACATGAGCTACAAATGCTACACAATTCGTGCGAAAGGTTGTTTGTGCTTGAAAACAAGTGTTAAGATTTAAGCTCGAGTTAGAAGGCTTTTCACCATAGACATGAAGGAGTTGACCATCGGCAAGTGGGATACCAATGAACTTCTCGAAGCAAACATTTTAGCATGATGAACGGATAACCAGTCCATGCCTAGTATGATGTCAAAACTTCCCAATTGCATACGAATGAGATCGATTGAGAACTTGTGGCCATTATGGTCTGAGTTGAAATTTCGAATAACCGAGTCATCTAATACATATTTACCATTAGCTACCTCAACAGATTACGAGTTTCTAATCTTAAATCGGTGTTTTGCAAGAAAAGGTTCAAATTCAAAAGACACAAAGCTCATATCGGCACCAGTATCAAAAGAAATAGATGTGAAGTTGTCGTTTACGAGGAACGTACCGTTCACCATTTCACCGCTTTGCTGAGCTTGGTTGGCGTTAATCATGAAATCACGCCCATGAGTATCTTTAGGATCTTGAGCAGCTTTAACGGTTTGACCACCTTGTGGTGTATGAGCTAGAATGGTTGGATGCGACTGAACTGGAGCTTGGTTAGCCAACAATTGTGGAACTTGCTCCTGATAAGCTTGCTAAGTTTGATACATCTTGACTTGATACATCGAGGCTGGAGCAAGCTGAAGCAAGTTAACATTAGCGAGTATAGGACACGCCTTGCGGAAGTGGTAAGGGTCACCATTGTTATATCAAGCTCGCATATGGTTAATGGGTTGAACATACGGCACTGTCTGGGGATTCGGTTGAGCAAATCGCTGAGGAGCAGTTGGCACAATAGCAGCCTCACGGCAAGTGGTGCTAAGGTGCCCAAAATGGTTGCATCGACTACATTGGCGACAAGCGGAATTGGCGCGATGATGGCGTCGACAAAAGTTGCAAAACGGATGGGGTCTGTTGTAGGGTTTCTGGAGTGGTGGTGCAAGGTTAGGTTGGGGTTGATGTGCGGTTTCTTGGGTTAGCGCGTAGTACTTGCGCTTCTTGATATGGTGGTTTGAGGAAAAGGCAGGCTTGGATGTATCGGGTTTGAATTCTTTGGGTTCGGAAGATGGTTTAATAACAGGCTTCTTTGATCCCTTCAATGTCAAAGTCCCGGCTTTAACATGACTGTCGGTTAAAGTTGCAGCAAGGTTAATCGTGTCACCAAGTTCTTTGGGAGCACTACTCAAGACGCTGTCTTAGATTTATATCGGTAGTCCTCGAATATACTTCTCGATGGCAAACAAGGATGGGGTAATAAGGTGGGGTACCAACACACGAGAAGTGTAAGCTAAGTGCTCACCACTTTCTTGTTTAAGGTTATAGAGCTCGGTCTCAAAATTCAGGAGCTCATTTGGAGGGCATAAGTGTTTGGTCACCAAATCCTTCAATTCATTCCATGGCAAGGCCATAGCGGTTTCAGCAACTCAGGTTGACTTTTCCTTAACCCACCAGGCAAGTGCCCCTTTTGAAAAGACACTTGAAGCAAAACGGGTTCGCTTGTCATCAGGATATTTAATTTCAAAGAATATGCTTTCCACTTTTTCGTACCATTGAAGTAAAGCAGTGGCACCTTGAGTCCTATCAAACTATGGGGGTTTGGCACTGGTGAATTTGTTGAACGAGCAGACAGGAGCCTTAGGCTCAGACGAAGCGGAGTTGACGCTAGTAGTGAGGTTAGATGAATTTGGGTCATTATATCGGGAAGGACCACAGTTGGTTGCTTGGTGATCTGGGCAGTCATCTTGCGGTTCGAGGTTCCAAAAGAATGACGCTTATAGTGACTGGAAGTTATTCTGCGAACAAAGATAACGAAAATTATGAAACTCGGAATAGGGTATGGTATAAAAATCCTTATAAAAATAAATAAATAAAAATCATATCAATGATGATAAACGTTGTGTGGAACTTAGAGTTTTCATGAACCACCATGGAATCTTATTTTCCCAAAATCAAAGAAATTCGAAATCAAATCTAACCGAAAGCTAGGTATTCGTGTATCACCAAGATTTGACAGACGTTCCAGTTAAAACATATTGTAAAACATTGAGGGTCGGAGTCACACATCGCATGAACCACCATGACTTGCATTACATACTTAGGGATCTTTTCACAAAGAGAACACGGTCACGTTTGAAAGTTTTAAGGTTTTGATTCATATGGCTTTGAAGGTGGTATGCTTTGGCTTAATAGATTTCACGCCCTTTACGAACTCTCTAGGTAAGCAACCGGGTCCCAAGTCAGATTAGGATTTATACGCATTGCTTGTCGTTAGGTTTCAATAACCTTGGTCTCAAGAGTTCTGAAAATAAGCATGTACCCCTTACGGTTACTACGTACCCGCCACGTAGAATCATCTTTAAGAAGCAGAAATATCGGAAAAACCGGAAAAAAAATTGATTATTGAAATTGTTGGAAAATCATTGTTTTTAGGAATAAGCCTTGGAATTGTGTGTGTGCTTTATGTACATGAGGACTAAATGATTGATAATAAAATATCAAACAAGTGCATTGAACAATCAAATAGGGCTCAAATAATTTCAAATCATGCAACCTAAACAATTAAGCAAAAAACTATAACTAACTAGAACACTACGTCTAATGTCATATCTTATAGTCACGGCTCTGATATCAATCTGTAACACCTCGGCTTAAGTGGAAACACCCGTGTGTAACGTACAGTTTGCTCAAACACATGTGACAATATTAAGTGACAATAATATCATTAATTCATTCAAATCTCTGGTACATAAGTTGTTCAAATATGCAATTACAAAGGAAGGAAATAAAACGAACATCAACTTTATTCATTATTTAAATAATCTAAATTCTAGTGTCTTCATCATTTCATCCTCTAATGAATGTACCTGTAGTATACATATAAAATAAAGTCAACTAATTGAATAGTTGATGAGTTCACAAAAGTTTGATACAAGTACATAAAAAATCATACGATTTCATGAAACTAAGTTTAGTAATAGCGCAAGCAATGTCTTTTCCAATTATTAACAACCGATTGTACTCGTATCGGGTGTCTCTTTTCCACTCATAACAATGAGGTCTTGAATGCAAAGGGGGTGTATGAACATACTTAATGAGGAAACCATGAGCACATAATCTTTGAGCGAGTAAGCAAATAAACACACAAGTCCATGATAGCGAATTATAGTTTGAATATACGAAGCGAAGTAAAACTAAGTATTTAATTAGGATATATATGCTACCCCAAAAAGTAAAAGTGTAAAAGCGGTATGTGAATGTCACCTTTGAAATTGAGAATAACTTGGAATCTAAGCAAATATGCGTAAAAGGAACCGAAGCGGACGAACCTCACAAAACTAAAAGTAAAAAGAAGATACAAAAATTAATTAATAGCGAGCGGGATTTTAAAAGTTAAATTAATTAAGTTTTTTAGGAATTAAGCATTATGTTAATATATATTTTATTATTTTATGGGATTTGATAATTTAATATTAGTAATTTTAAGTCTTAACGATTTATGATTGTTATAATAATATTTATCAAAGAAAACTATTGGTTTTAACGTAATTTTAACTTGTTGACGTTTTAAATTTTACGAATGATATTTATTAAATAATAAAATATTAAATCGGGTTTTGACGAAAACTTAACGGAAGGTATAAAAGTTGGTTCTTAGGTGAAAACTTGATAAAACAACTTAAAATGATTTTATCTAACTTAAAAGAATTTTATTTGATTTAATATAGTTTTTAATAATTTCTTTTGATTTTTAATCAATAAATAATATATTTTAAACAAAATAAAAAGAACAATGCGCACTAACCAGGGTTCGAACTCGGGTCCCTATGTTCACATCACACTAACCCGGGTTCGAACCCAGATTCTCTTTAGACATAAGTTATTCACCATAACGTATTCAACCGTAAATTATTAATAAAGTATTCCTTTAACGTATCCGTATACGTGTTAACGTATTGATTTATCGTGTTAGCGGCTCCATATTGGCTCGTAACGTGTTTCAATAATTGCCTAAGTGTGTGTGCTTTAGTTTTGAGGTGAAAATCACTTCTTTAAATATAAAACCCAATTGTGTTAAAAATCATTCTTAAAAATATATATACTTCACGCACGTCACTTATAGTCATTGAACTATTTCCTTTGATCATTAATTCTTGAGGGGTTTTATACTAGTAAACTGTTGATTAGGTAGACTAAGTTCAGTTGTGTCAATTCGTCGGATTAGGTTTTGTGAATAACTACAATCAAACTGATGAGTTTAGTAATTATTTAATTATCATTTTAATCTGACAACTCATGTCAATGTGGTTACCATTTTAATCGGTTGTAATTATTCAATTTATTAAATTTCCCGAACCTAAAGTGTGTCACTGCTTTCTCAAATCGTTTTACAACCAAATCTTTAAAAATCTTTAAAATTGTTTGACATCGTTTGCCTGCTTAGTATAATTAATTAGTAAACAATTTATCTTAATAGCATTTTCCAATGATTTCTCGTGGAGAAGACCTTACATACCACCCATATTACTTATAGGTATTTAAGTCTTATAAACACTTGTTTTTTATTAGAGCTGACATCAACGTCAAAATGGCGGCCTTTCACAGAATCAACGCGCAAAGTGTTAATTTAGTGTTTTTGTTTGCTTTCTGTTTTATTTTAATTTTTTGTTAGTTTTATGCAGGGTGTTAGTGTTTTTGTGTGTGCAGGTAATCTTACAAGTTTATGCATACAAGACATTGAAAGAAAGACGACTCACTTCAGTTTAATCCATAGATAAAAAAAACAACAAAAAGAAACTAAATAGCTCAGATAAAGAGTTTGGATAAAAAGTTGAAGAAATGAATCAACACGATAACCAAGAACCACCCACAACCTAGCTGAAAACCCAGACTAACCCATAAATCAAGAACACCCAATACCTCAAAACAACCCACCAACACCCGGTAAAAATCAAAATCAAAACCGAAACCGATCTGACCAAGGAGGTAACCAAAACCAAATACAGCCAACTAATCTTGACAATGACCCTATTGCCTTTCAAATTTTGAGCCTCTGAATTATCGAAACCAGTCGGCCAAATTAGCACCACGGTATCGTCGAGGGTTATGTGAGTTCATGTAACATCCCGTTTTCCCGTTTCGGTTAATAAAATAAAATATGAGTTATTAGGAGTTGGGCTTGTGTGGGGTTAAGTAATATAGGTAATGGACATGGGTTAATAAGAAAAGGAGGAAAAGACCATGGGCTTAAGCCCATGACCCATGATATGAATACCATAATTAACCATTATTCATACATTCTCATCCATTCCATACACCACCCAAAACACACACTTAAGCTCTCTCTCTCTCATATCTCTTTCTCTAAACCAAAACCAAGAAGAAGAACCGACTCCAACCCGAGGTAATGATAATATGATATTGTACGGATCCAAACCCGCTAGATTTAGTCGAGAAACGACGGGTCGACTACCTAAACCATTAAAGTCACGAGATCCGGATGGAATCGGGTATAAACCGATAAAAAGATGAGCTTAGGGGTCACCCTAGCTAAGATCTGGATCGAACGGGACGAAAAACGGTGGAAAACAACTGAGATCTCGCTTTTCTGGCGAGATCCCGGTTTTCCGGCAATGACGACGCTGGAAAGGTGGCGCCGGAGATGTGGGTATGAGGTTAACAAATGTCAGAGAATGTTTCTGACATTCTCTGACCTAACCCTAGTTCGTTAGTGGAGATATAACGAATTAACAAGCTTATTCGTTAAGAAGAGATAACGAATTAGAAGGAATTCGTTAAGCCATAAGTAGTTCGGTAACGGAGAACTGATGAAAGAACCCCCAGTTCGTTATAAGGGCCAGTTCGTTATAAAGGTTCAATTCGTTATACATACCTGTTTGTTATAAAGGTTCAGTTCATTATAAAGGTTCAATTCGTTATAAAGTCCATTCGTCAAGAAGTAACGAATGAGCCCCGTTCGTTAAGGAACTGTATAACGAATTCAACTTTGAAAGATGGCAGAAAGGTCCCTAGACTTAGGATAAAATGGAATAATTACAAAGAAGCCCTCGAACTTTATGAACTAGCAAATAAAATAATAAATAAAGAATTCTAATGAAAATTGTGTTAAGACAGCTCGACCAAAGCTAGGGGCTCGGCCCCTTGGACCCTACTAGGGGCTGCCGCCCCTAGATCCCGCTTCCATGGGCGCTGCCCCGTCTCGTTCGTTGAGGGTTATAATTAAACTAGAAATACGATATGGGTAGTGATAGTTTATTGATACGTGTAATTGTTAAACAGTTAGTCGCGCACAACTAAAGAAAGGAATAACCATTAACCGTGAAAGTAACCGAGTTCAGGTGAGTTTCTAGCCCCACTTCCTTGTTATGTTTTCGGGGATGTGTGCATACTCAATGTGAATGTTAATACGCTTACCTTAATTGGTAAGCGTATGTTATAATGATTGATGTGATAGTATACATGAATGTTATGAATGAATGTTTGTCAGTGCGTGAACGATTTTCGGATATTACACGTAACGACAGGGAAAGTAATATGTAGTATGCCTAGTATGAAATATGTACGTATGAAAGTACGTGATGAAATAAGTATGTAAGAAAGGACGATTATACAAAGAAAGGTAAGTATGGTTATATGACGAACATAAGGTATGGTTAGAAAGGGAACCGACCCTAATGGTATCGACGAATGTAGGGAACCAACTCTAATAATATCGGTGAATGTAGGGAACCGACCCTAATAATATCAGAAAATGTAGGGGACCGACCTTAATAATATCGTTGAATGTAGGTAATCGACCATAATAATATCGGCGAAGGTTATAGGGTGGAATGCTCTTTAAAACGTATATGTATGAATGAAAGTATGTATGTAAGTATGAAAGAAAGAATGAAAGTACGTATGTATGTAAGTATGTAAGTAAATATGAAGATATGTACCATCGGGTGCATATGTAAGTATGTGAATGTATTGTATGTCGTCTATTTAGCTAGAACTCACTCAGCGTAGCTGACTTTTAGTATGTATGCAGGTTAACAGACTGGGATAGCTGGTTTGAGTGGGACACTTGGAAGGATTGAAGAGGCTGGCATCTGAAGATTTGTCATGATGTTTCGAATGCTATAATTTATGTTATGTTTTAAAAGACAAGTTATTAATGTTTGTAATGAATTGTTGACTTTTAATATTATTCCGAGAAAGTTTTAATTCACTCTGATACTTTGAACTGTGTTTATGAGTAAATCCAACGATAACGTAGGGCACCGGTAACGGGGTCTTACAGTTCAGGTGTAATAAAAATTTGGGTAATTAGGGAGGAAATCAGGTTGAGAATTGGAACAATGACGATGGTTGGGATGAGTTGCGGAATGAAGATGAGGAAGACTATGACGATGAGCAGTATGATTTTTATCAGCGGATTCATAATCAATTCCCATAGAATAATAGAGAACCTCAACAAAATCAAAACTATCAACAAATTCAAAATCAGAATTAGCATAATCAAAACCAACAGCAGCAAGCACCCAGGCTATCAGTGAATAGAGTGCCACAAGTGTAACATTTTGATTATGATGATGGGTCCTACAAACTTATATTCCACCACCGGTTCGCAGGATTCACTTTATTCCACAAGTGGCAGCTAACCTCCTCCTGATCATTGTCCCGGTAAGAAACGGTCGGACATTTTCAGTACGACACTCCAATTTAAACCGGGATACCAACTTTTCACGAGAAAGCATCTGAGTAAGCACATCTTCATTTGAGTGATTTTAACTCAATTTATGCTACCATCTCTAGCTAATGGTTTACAAATGAGGTTAAATTAGTGGTGTTTCAATTCAGCTTGAATGATTTCCTTTTTGTTTTATGAATGACTTATGATTGCTAATGATTTGGCATGGATTGAACGGCTGGCATGTGAATATAGAAGAAAAGATGTTTAAATATAATGTTTTGGGTTTGGTATCAAAGAAAAGATTTAATGTTTTGTAACAAATGATTTATGTTTTATATTCCACGAATAGTTTTAATAAACTCTGATTTGTAGAACTGTGTTTATAAGTAAATCCGACGCTAAAGTAGGGCTACCGGGAACGGGGCCTTACAATGATTAGGACGAGTATTTTGCTATTAGAAAAAGAGAGGGATCACAATAACGAAGAACGTAACAGGATCCAGGTGAGTTTCTAGCCCCATTCCTTTGTTGTGTTTTTAGGATTGTGTGCATACTCGGTGTGATTAGTTAATACACTTAACTTAAGTGCTAAGTGTATGCCTGATATGATTTATATATAAATGAATGCTTGACGATGCATGAACGATCTTCGGATATTGCATGTACCGTCAAGGGATAATTTAAAGATATGATTGATATATATGTGATGTATAAAATAATGTATATACGTATGGGAGCTATAATTATGAATGTATAGAAGGGTATGTGATGTGCTAAAGTAGTCAAATAATTTTTAACCAAAAATAAGCTAATCTAGACACTAAGTAGTAATCTAGACTCTTAAACTTAACTTAAACTACTAACCGGGAAGTGAACCGATCGACTCTAGTAAAGCTAAATAAGTCCGGATATCAAACCCACGAAACTCTATAAATTACGAAAGTAGCAAACAAGACTCAACTAAAAGACACGACTATTTAATAATAATATTTGCGGCGGAATTTTTATACTAATTTATTAAAACTCTAAATAAATAATTATCTAATTATTAAAACTTACTAATGATTAACTAATGATTACTTAATTAAACTAATAATAAACTATAAAACCCTAAACCTAATTAATATAATAATAATAAAACATAATCATTACTCTTAAACTAATTAATTTAATATGAAACCTTTAACCTAATTAAATTAACTAATAAACAATTAAGAATAGTTAGATTTATTCAGATGATAAAGATAACTACATAGGCTAGAATCCCCAAAGTTACGGTTATCAATTAAATGGAAAACTCAAGTTATGGAACTGGGATCATGAAATAGACCCTTGACAGAAAACCCGAACACAACTTCAAGAAGACGCCTATGGATTTCTAACAAGTTTTAAGACACACCTGTTTTATTAATTAAACTTCCTTACGGTTATTTAATAATTTATGTCTAAATATCTTTATGACGAAATCCTACCTTACAGCGCGGAAATCAAAGATAGCTATGTAGACTCAAATGACTTAATAGACTAGGCTGACAATCAAACCTAGACAGACTCCTTACGAAGAACTAAATCTAGCAATCCTGACCAATAAAGATCTATCAATAGCCTATCACCTTACAACTTTCTAGGCTAGCAGCTCACTTTTATTTATTTAATTAGTTTTATTATTTCTATGATCTTAATGCATATTTATCATAAACTAGTTAAGAACACATAGTAAATTACCTAACAAAACCCTGTCCTATGGTACAATCAACAAGGGCAATGTGAAACAATAAATCCAAGTAAATAAAACCAAGCAATCATACGCATCAATCAACTCAAACTCAACACTTTACTTAAAACATAAAAATCCATAACGAAAGAAATCCTAATCAAAATCAAACCAAACAACGGTTCATCACGACCTAGATAGTATAAAAAGTTTAGTCAAACATCTTAAAATCAAAGAAACCAAAATAATTAAGTTCAACAACCAAGCTCATAATTAAAATAATAAATTTTAACCGAATATTAATGATGATTGGTTGAGTAGGTGTTGAACACAAACGATCTCGTCTCAAACCAACGCTTTCTTCTCTTCCTTTAAAACTCCTTGCGGCTGTGTGATTTTTCTTTTTGCGTGACCTCCTTTCTATACCTCTTGATGTCGGTTTTCTGCCCTCAAATTGAAATTTGTAATTGCCGACAAAAATAATAATTTCTTTGTGGACCCCTTGCTTTCTTTTCAAGTTATTCCTTAATTACTAGCCGTAAATCAACCCAAAATCATAGTCTCTGGTTATTTTCTTGAAGCACATACTTAATTCTCTGCCCATGTAATACCAAAATCCAACTCTTAGCCACAAAAACGTTTTATTAATTCCGTGTGCATCCTGATGATCCTTAGACTCTTCATAGGGATCTACGAATAGAGTCATGTGTAAGGCCCCGTTACCGGTGCCTCACTTTTGACGTTAGATTTACTCATAAACGCAGTTCCAAATATCAGAGTTAATTAAAATCTTCGCGGAATAATATAAAACATCAACCATTAGTTACAAATATCCATAATTTGTCTTTAAAAACAAAACATAAAATATAACATTTAAAACATCATGACAATCTTCAGATGCCTGCCTCTTCAATCCTGCCATGTGTCCACCTCAAACCAGCTGCCTCAATCTGTTATCCTGCGTGCATACTAAAAGTCAGCTACGCAGAGTGAGTTCTAGTTAATCACATAACTTACTTTACATACACATATACGTTCCCGAAGGTATGCATTACATACATAACATGTACTTCATTCATCCACACATATTTATAGCTAACCTTACCTTATAAAGGGCATTTCACCCTACAAACCTCGGATATTATTAGGGTCCGGTACCCACCATCCTCATATATTATTAGGGTCCGGTCTCCCTTCATCCTCGGATATTATTAGGGTCTGGTCTCCCTTCATCCTCGGATATTATTAGGGTTCGGTACCCTCCATCTCGGATATTATTAGGGTCCAGTCACCCTTTCTTCCATACCTTCATACCATACTTTTCTACATACATAATTGTAAGTTTCATACATACATACATCATTCATTCTTCATGCACAACAACTTTTTCATCAAACCTTTACCTGGCAGTACATGAAATATCCTAAGATCGTTCATATATCGACAAGCAGTCAATCATACCTTTCACATAAAACATATATGGCATACACTTATCACTTAGGATAAATGTATCAACTAATCACATCGAGTATGCACACAGCCCCGAAAATATAACAGGAATGGGGCTGGAAACTCACCTGAACTCGGTTACGTTCACCGTTTATGGTTATTCTTTTCTTGAGCCTTGCACGACTAACTATATAACATTTACACGTATCAATTAACTATCACTACCCATATCACGTTTCTTGTCTAATTATAACCCTCAACGAACGGGGGTCCGGGGGCAGCGCCCCTGGCAGCGGTGTTATAGGGACGGCAGCCCTTAGCGTTGTCCAAGGGGCAGAGCCCCTTGCTGGGGTTAAGCTGTCAGGTCACCTTAGAAAAATTTTATTTTCATTAACTGTCTTAACACATTTTCCATTAGGATTTTGAATCATTAATTAATTTGCTAAGTTAAAAGCTCAAGGGCTTATTTGTAATTAAATCATTCTTTTTCTAAGTCCAGGGACTGTTCTTGTCATTTATCAAACTTCTAATTCGTTACTAGTTCTTAACGAACTGGCTTATCATAGCCAACTGGTTCTTATAACGAAATGAACCCTTTAACGAACTGGTTATTAAACTAATCAGTTCACGTAGCGAATCCGTCAAAATAACGAATCAGTCCATGCAACGAATTGGACCTTCCAATTTGTTATCTCCTTTAACGAACGACTGTAACGGATCAGGGGTAATTCATTATCCTTTTTCCCTTAAGGAATTGAAGACGAACTAAAGCTAGTTTGTTATGTTTTCCTTTAACAAATCAACTAGCGAATCACCCCTAGTTCGTTAACTTCCCGTTAACGAATTAGGGTTAGGTCAGAGAATGTCAGAAACATTCTCTGACATTCCCTTACCTCGTATACTTTTCCGGCACCGCCTTTCCGGCGCCGTCGCCGGAAAAACGAGTTTTGACTCGTTTTTCACCGTTTTTCGCCCCGTTCGATCCAGATCTGAGCTAGGGTGATCCCTAAGCTCATCTTAGGCTCGGTTAATACCCGATTCCACCTGGATCTCGTGACTTAAACGGTTTAACGGTGTCGGATCGTCGTTTCGCGACTAGATCTAATGGGTTTGGATCTCCACAACATCATACTTTCATTACCTCGGGTTGATGCTCGGTTTCTTGGCGATTTCGGCTAGAGAGAGAAACTAAAGAGAGAGAGCTTAAGTGTGTGTTTTGGTGGTGTATGGAATATGTGTGAAATGAGTAATAAATGGGTAATTAAGGTTTATATAATTATGGATCATGGGCTTAAGCCCATGGTTTTTTCCTCTTTCTTTCATAACCCAAGTCCATAACCCATATCCATTTAACCCAACACTAGCCCGACTCATAATAACTCGGATTTTCATTTATTAACTGAGACTAGAAAAAAGAGATGTTACACAATGTTACTTAATAATTATTTTTATATTTCAATAAAACACTAAAGTAACATAACTTTCAAATTTAAATCACGTTTGATGTCATTCACTTTACATATGAATTAAATAGTACATTAAATAAAATAAACTTTGATAAGGTTTAATAACAATAATAATTAAGTTCATCCGAATATTCAAACGTTGGCCAAAGACTAAGAATAGATACTGCATATAAGCTCGTTGTCTCAAATTTAGTAAAAGTACTCAGTTTTAGCCCATTATCTCTTAAACCCTTAAAAACCAATACATGAACCAAATAATAATAACATTCAAATATGCTTAAAAGTGTAGGAAATATTTATATAATAATATGTATAATTTACACATATCAAATATCCCCACACTTATACCTTTTCCGTCCCTGAAAAAGTCTAATGCAATGGAATCAGAATCGGAAAACACAGTCTTAAAATCATATAGATTAATTTAAAACTTTAGAATAACGCAAAAACCTCGATCACTGATATTGTTTTCCACTTGAACTCATGCCTTAATCTTTACTGGGACAAATAAGATCCAACAATTATAATACTCAGTGGTTTACACAATTAAGACCCGCTTATTTTCAGCTTTTACCGGACCAGACCACCCCAACTTGACTTAAGCTTCAAAATTTGCAGATTTAAAACTTTTGTTGCTCACTTTTCTTTCATGATTAGTTAAGACGATCAAGGGTATTGTTTATCCACCTAAGCTTAAGCATCAAAGTCTACCGAGCAGCCATTAAATACGATTAAGGTACAATTAACTAATAGCTAGTGTTCCCCACAACATGACATACCCCCGTTATCAAGCAATACACCAAACCATCACTATAGTGAGTATGCAAAATTTCATCTATAGGGCTTACATGTAGCGTGTCCTTGTGGTCCGTTTCTTAATGGTAATGAGACGCGAGCAAGGGGACCCCACATGGCTAACAGCGTGGATGATCAAGTCAGTAGTGTATTTGTACTTTGTACATAGTGATCATGGTTTAATGACTTATGTAGCAGAAAACTGCGGGTTTGCTCCTTTTTAGCTTTTATTTTAAATATCCACAACCCCACTTAGGAATTGTGAATACCCAGATGAATAGACTGCACACAGACCCATGGTCTCCGGACCCGAGGCATCCCATCAATACAAGAATTAAGGTTATAAAACCATATGGCAATGAAGTGTAAAACACTAAAACTAAGCAGCTTTAGATTTATATCATTGGCTACACTACATACTCTAACTTTAAACCTACCCAAGCATCATATGATAACGTATTCAAAATTCTTAAAATTCATAATACTTATAACATTTTCATACCAATAATTGAGGCTTGAGTATTGCCCGACCTTTCATTACTTATCTTCAACGGACAAAACGCTTTAACCACAAAAGATTTCCGTTTACCTATTTTATCAAATTGCCCTTTCATTCACAATGCTGAGCCTACCGACACATACCAAGTTAAGTGTGTTTTCTTTTATGTTATCTCATATTATTAGTAGTTTGAAAAACCAATTTTCGATTCCCTATCATTTTCCATTATCTGCAAAAATTAATTTTAAAATACAAGGGACATTTTTCAATTTTTATATGCTATTTTTCTTTTTTTCTTTTTTTTCAAACTTTATTATTATTATTATTATTATTATTATTATTATTATTATTATTATTATTATTATTATTATTATTTTGCTGAAAACATCAATTTCCTATCCCCACACTTAAATTTCACATTGTCCTCAATGTGAGAGATGAAATTACAAATAAAATAAAGCAAAAATAAACTTATGAATTGGAACAGACTCCCCTGATAAATAGACGAAATGTCTCGTGAGTCGTGTTCCGTGACCTCAAAATCAAACGCGCTCAGCAAACTATCTTCAAATAACGTCATCTTTCATGAACAAAAGCAGCAATCCTGAAGCAAGTGGTATCCCCACACTTGTTTAAAGCCATAGCTCATCAATTATCTCATAAGCAACCTTGGAACAACCTGTAAGTAAGAGAAGAAACACCTGACAGAGCAAAGAAGTAAAAACAAAATCTAAATAAAAATAGAAGAAAAATATAGTACCGGGTTGCCTCCCGGGAAGCGCTAAGTTTACAAAATGTCTTCAGCTAGACTTAGTCCCGAAACCTCAATCAAGAGGCTTCTCCTTGATCCTCTTCCCGTCGTTGCTCCTCAACACTCTCCTCTTAAAATCAGTTGGTGATGAAACTAATTCCCAAACACATGTAGGCCCAAAAATACGCATTCTGCTCGATCCACGAATTCTTTAAATTCTCAGGATTTGACAAATTAGTCACACTTTGATTACTGAGCCCAAATATCTTCCTTCTTGGGGCTCTTGATTTACGTGGCGATCCACGAACAACTATTTCTAAAAACATATCCTCTTTATCATATAGACATGGATGATCTTTCACAATGAGATTCAATTCTTTACTCTTCAATTCTTCAGATATCTCTTGTGATTACTCTTTGACATTTAGTTTCTTAACCGGCTCCTCGAATAACAAAACTTCAAGCTCCTCGATATCTCTATCAGGGTTAAAATCTCTCTCATCCGTTAGCTAAGCCAACCAAATCATCACCAAATTCATCCTTAAACTCATCCTCCCAAGAAGGAATACGCCCCTCTATCTTATCCTGCAACCCAACATCCTCAACCTCGTTCATCGGCTCATTAAATTATATTTGATACTTTAAGCCCGACCGAAAATCATCCATGGTATCCGAAAGTGGTGCTTTTGGATTAATGCTATGGATGACACGTAAAACATCGTATAATATCTCTTCTGAATGTGGTATGTGATCCATCATTGTGCCAGATGAGTCTTTACAACCAATAATATTCCCCATCCTATCATACACCACGCAGAATTTAGGCTGATAGCTGTTTTTATCTAGGTGGTCCATAATTGCCTGTATTTCTGACTCCCATATAGTTAAACCTCTTTGATCTTTATGAGGATTTGCTTCAACTCTGGTCCCGTAGTAACAATCCATGAAGATCACTGCAAAGATAAACTTAAACAGGAAAGGATCACGAGCCCAAATAGTAGTAAAATAAAAATATTAAAGAAAAACTAAACTAATTTAAAGCAATTTAACTAAACTATATTAACCTAACTTATACTACACAAAATAGACTCGAAAGAAAAAAAATAAAATAAAGTCTACTTAGACTCCTATGACTCAATAATAAAAACAAAACAAATAGCACGTATGTAGCAAGTAAGCCTAATTAAAACTAATAACGCAATCGCCAAGAGTCCCCGGCAACGGCGCCAAAAACTTTATGTGCAAAAAGTAGTCAAATAACTATTAACCAAAAATACGCTAATCTAGACAATACGTAATACTCTAGACTCTTAAACAAAACTTAAACTACTAACCGGCAAGTGAACCGATCGACTCAAGTACAGCTAAGTAAGTCCATATATTGAACCCACGAGACTCTATAAATTACGAAACTAGCAAACCAGACTCAACTAAAAGACATGACTATTTAATAATAATATTTGAGGGGGAAAATTTTTATACTAATTTATTAAAACTTTAAATAAATAATTAACTAATTATTAAAACTTACTAATTATTAACTAATGATTACTTAATGAAACTAATAATAAACTAATAAACCCTAAACCTAATTAATATAATTATAATAAAACATAATCATAACTCTTAAACTAATTAATTTAATATAAAACCTTTAACCTAATTAATTTAACTAATAAACACTTAAGAACACTTAGATTTATTCAGATGATAAAGATAACTACCTAGGCTAGAATCCTCAAAGTTACGGTTATCAGTTAAATGGAAAACTCAAGTTATGCAACTGGAATCATGAAATAGACCCTTGACAGAAAAACCGAACAGGACCCTTGAACTTCAAGAAAACGCCTATGGATTTCTTACAAGTTTTAAGACACACCAGTTTTATGAATTAAACTTCCTTACAGTTATTTAATAATTTATGTCTAAGTATCTTTATGACGAAATCCTATCTTACAGTGCGGAAATCAAAGATAGCTAAGTAGACTAAATTGACTTAATAGACTAGGCTGACAATCAAACCTAGACGGACTTCTTACGAATAACTAAATCTAGCAATCCTGACCAACAATCAATAGCCTATCACCTTACAACGTTCTAGGCTAGCAGCTCACTTTTATTTATTAATTAGTTTTATTGTTTCTATGATCTTAATGCATATTAATCATAAACTAGTCAAGAATACACAGTAAATGACCTAACAAAACCATATCCTATGAAACAATCAACAAGGGCAATATGAAACAATAAATCCAAGTAAATAAAACCAAGCAATCATACACATCAATCAACTCAAACTCAACACTTTACTTAAAACATAAAAATCCATAACGAAAGAAATCCCAATCAAAATCAAACCAAATAAAGGTTCATCACGACCTAGGTAGTATAAAAAGTTTAGTCTAACAAATTAATAATTTAAGAAACCAAAATAATTAAGTTCAACAACCAAGCTCATAATTAAAATAATAAATTTTAACCGAATATTAATGATGATTGGTTGAGTAGGTGTTGAACCCAACTGATCTCAGCTCAAACCAACGTTTTCTTCTCTTCCTTTAAAACTCCTTGCGACTGTGTGATTTTTCTTTTTGCGTGACCTCCTTTATATACCTCTTGATGTCGGTCTTCTACCCTCAAATTGTAATTTGTAACTGCCGACAAAAATAATTATTTCTTTGTGGACCCCTTGGTTGCTTTTCAAGTTATTCCTTAATTACTAGCCGTAAATCAACCCAAAATCATAGTCTCTGATTTTTTTTCTTAAAGCCCATACTTAATTCCCTACCCATGTAATGCCAAAATCCAACTCTTAGCCACACAAACGTTTTATTAATTCTTTATGCATCCTAATGTTCTTTTGACTCTTCATAGGGATCTACGAATTGAGTCATGTTACTTCATAATTATTTTTATATTTCAATAAAACAGTAAAATAACATAACTTTCAAATTTAAATCACTTTTGATGTCTTTCACTTTACATATAAATTAAATAGTACATTGAATAAAATAAACTTTGATAAGGTTTAATAACAATAATAATTAAGTTCACTCGAATATTCAAACGTTGGCCAAAGACTAAGAATAGATACTCCATATAAGCTCGTTGTCTCAAATTTAGTAAAGTACTCAATTTTAGGCCCATTATCTCTTAAACCCTTAAAAACCAATACATGAACCAAATAATAATAACATTCAATAAAAAACTGGCTCAAGTATGCTTAAAAGTGTAGGAAATATTTATATAATAATATGTATAATTTACACATATCTGTATGGAAGGTATGGTTAGGAAGGAAACATACCCTAATAGTATCCGCGAATGTAAGGAACAGACCCTAATAATATCCTCGAATGTAGGGAACATACCCTAATAATATATGCGAAGGTTATAAGATGAGGTATATGTATATATGTATGTATAAAGGAAAGAATGAAACTATGATTGTATGAATGTATGAAGAAAGGTAAAGTACTATGTACGTGTATGTACCTTCAGGTGCGTATATAAGTAAGTGTATGGATATATTATATGTTATATGATTAACTAGAACTCACTCAGCGTAGCTGACTTATAGTATGCACGCAGGTGAGTAGAATGAGACAGCTAGCTTGAGCGGGACACATGGCAGAAGAATATGAAGCTGGCATCTGAAGACTCAAGTTGTTTTTATGATTTATAATTAAAAGACAAGGATGTTTGATTAAGATAAGTTATGAAATGTTATGAATGTTTAATGAAAGTTTTATATTCCGCGTAAAGTTTTAATTAACTTTGATTTGTAGAACTATATTTATGAGTAAATCCAACGTCCAACGTGAGGCACCGGTATCGGGGCCTTACAAGTTGGTATCAGAGCAAAGTTCGAGAGAATTAAGCATCTTACATGCTTAGAATCGAACATAGAATGGGATTAAAGTAAGAAAAAAAGGAAGATACCAGTCCGAGATAGCCATGTGTCACTCAAAGAAGCTCAGTAAAGGTAAGGTGTATGGTTAAGGTATAATGATGAATGAATTCTAGCATAATTGCTAGAGATAGGAGTATATGATGATATGAATTGTTTGATTGACTAACTGTTAGAAGTAGAACTTAGGACAAATGGACTCATAAAGGGAAGTGTATAGGACACAGAAAGTAACGTGATCAGCTAATCACAGCTGGCCACTTTTATTACATGTTAGCCTTACTATCCTTGTACTAAATAGTTCCTAAAGTAATGATGTTTGTGTTTTTCCTTATAGAATACTAATGGATGGAGCTTGGAAAGTTGTTGGAAAGGGAGGGCGTATTGGATGTCGTGGTAGGCTACGCATTGTTCGAGAACCTTCTGTAAGAACAGCCACTAACACTAAGGAAAAAAGAAATGCAGCTGGTCGAAATCCGAGTAACAACGCAGGGTAACAACTGACCATGTTATTCAAGATGCCATTGCTCAAGCTGTAGCAGCTGTGTGAAGAACTTGAATCCTCAAAAGTCTGCTGGAAGTCATGTAAGAACTGCTGAGAAGTTTGGGGAAAGGAGTAAGAAATATGATGAAGGAGAGAAGGGTGACTCGAGTGAAATTAGATATGTGAAGGTTGATGACAGGAAGAGAGGCCGAGGCAGGTGTAACTACAAGTCCTTCAAAGGTTGTGACCCGCCGAAGCTAATTGGTTTGGGAGACGCAATCGCTACTCTCCAATGGATAACCGCGATGGACATGGTTATCCGAATTAGCGAGTGTCGTCCTGACCAAGCTGTGGGTTATGTTACCCAATCATTAGGTGAAGAAGCAATGTACTGGTGGGAGTTTGTTGAACAGAGAAAGAGTCGGGATGAGAATAAGGCATTGAGATGGGAAGAGCTGAAGGAGATGGTCATGAAATGGTTTTGTGCTGATGCCGAGGTTGAAAAGGCATAGATAAAATTCTTGAATCTGAAGGCGGGTAAAATAACACACCACGAGTATACCGCTGAGTTCAACCGAATTTCTAGGTTGGTGAGATGGTTAACACTGAGGCCAAGAGGATCAAATGCTATATGAGAGGACTGTCACAGAATGTCCACACACAAGTCAGGGCGAATAAACCCTCTACATTTGATTCGGCAGTGGAACTCGCTGAAATGGTTTATGAGGACCTGATTGTAGATGATGTTGTAGTGGGGGAAGAGAGAAAGGATAAGAAGTGGGTCAATCATGCTATACGGCCTGGTACTCAGTTGTGGAACTCCAATGATAAGAAGCAGAAGGTGTGGGAGAAGAGATCGTGCAAGACATGTGCTAAGATGCACGGTGGTGAGTGCAATTAGGGCACTGGTTCTGATGTGTGCTATAAGTGTGGAAAATTCCATGGTGGGGAATGCAGGTTAGGGTCATATGCATGTTACAAATGTGGGAAAGTGGGACATTTTGCTTAGGATTGCCATGCAAAGGCCGCATGTCACAAGTGCGGTAAGACGGGTCATTTTGCTAGGGAATGCACCGAAGGAGGAGCTGGAGGAAGTGGAAAGAAAGATGCTAAGCAAGCAAGGACAAAGACCAGAGCCTACATGCTGACTCAAGAACAAGCCAAGCAGATTCCAGACGTTGTCACAGGTACATTTCTAGTAAACGGTGTTTCCGCTTCTGTGTTGATTGATTCAGGTGCGAATAAGAGTTTTGTAGCTACAACATTTAGTGAATTAGCTAAAATAAAATGTTGCCGAGTGTCTGAAACCTTTATAGTAGAAACCGCTAGTGACACTTCGGTTAAAATAATTAAAATGGTTAAGAACTGTAAGATAGAGTTAAAGGGACATGAGTTCCCTGTTACTTTGTATGTTATGACCTTAAAGCTCAGATAGTGTCTAAGAGTAGGATAATAAGGTTAAAGTTCTTGGATGGTAGTACGGTGATGATTTATGGTGATAAGGAGAGTGCAGGGCTTAATGTCATTTCGATGATAAAAGCCGAAGGTTTGTTACGATGAGGGTGCGGTACCTACCTGGCGTATGTTGTCAACGCTATGGCAGAGACGAAAGAAATGA
The DNA here is from genome assembly GCF_021521415.1 of Bidens hawaiensis. NCBI lineage: Eukaryota > Viridiplantae > Streptophyta > Magnoliopsida > Asterales > Asteraceae > Bidens > Bidens hawaiensis. The sequence continues at coordinate 48,797 of NW_027495349.1, read as the reverse complement.
AAGATGTTCCTATCGTGTGTGACTACCCAGAAGTATTTCCTGAGGATCTTCCAGGGTTTCCACCGGAACGAGAGGTAGAATTCCAGATAGATTTAATACCGGGAGCTCAGCCCGTCGCGAAAGCACCTTACCATCTAGCGCCGTCCGAGATTAAAGAATTGATGTCCCAGCTACAAGAACTCCTCGACAAAGGTTTTATAAGACCAATTATTTCCCCATGGGGTGCACCAGTGTTATATTTTAAGAATAAGGGTGGAAGTATGAGAATGTGCATTGACTATCATGAGTTGAACAGGCTTATGGTGAAGAATAGATACATGTTGCCACGGATTGATGATTTGTTTGACCAACTATAAGGTTCGATTTGGTTCTCACGAATAGATCTCAGATCAGGCTATCATCAGTTGAAAATGAAAGAGGCAGACTTCCCTAAGACAGCGTTTCAGACACGATATGGACACTATGAGTTCCTCGTGATGTCATTTGGTCTAACAAATTCTCCTGCAACATTTATGGATATGATGAACAGGATGTGTCGGCCAATTTTGGATAAGTCAATTATCGTTTTCATTGATGATATATTGATTTATTCAAAGAGCGAGTCTGATCATGCTGAGCATCTGAAGGAAGTATTGGAGGTTCTGAAGGAAGAAAAGTTGGATGCTAAGTTTTTGAAATGCGCATTCTGGTTGCGAGAAGTGAAATTTCTAGGTCATGTGGTAAATCCTGAAGGGATTACCGTGGACCCAGCTAAGATTGAGGCAATAACGAATTGGAAGACTCCGCAGAATCCGACTGATACACGAATCTTCTTAGGGTACTGATGTGACGAGTGAGGACGTGTTGAAGGGTGTATACATTATATACTTATAATAAATTAATTATACATGTCAAAAGAAACTTAAAAACTATTTATAATTAATGTATAATTAATATGAGAGAGAGGCGGGAAAAAAGAGTAAGAATGCATCAGAAATGACATGTGGCGAGAGAAAACCTTTATATATTATATAATATAGATGTGGACAGGGGCGGACCCACATAGGTCCGATCGGGGTCCCGAGACACCGATGTTTTTTAAAAATTACTTAGAGACGGTATTTTAAATTTTGTAAGGACCCCATAAAAATTAATACTTGGAACCCATACTATTAAGATTGAACTGGTACAGTGGAAAGTCCCTTGTTTTACTTGTGAGAGGTTGTAGGTTCAAGCCCCATCATACTCCTTTTTTGTTGTTTTTTTAATATCCTAGTCTTAGTATTCAGTTAGGGTATTTGTGCTTTTTGTTAGTTTCTCTCATATAGTCATTATCACCATACAACATATATAATGTTAACATGGATTTTGCATATTCTTTTATTATTTACATCGTGTATGTATATTATAATTAATCATTTATTTGTGTTAGAGTTATTTTTCATGTTTTGGTCAATTATGTAAAACCATATATATAGATTACGTTCATGTTTTTCGGGTATGAATTAAAAGTGTATGTTTCATCTAGTTTGTAATTTAGATTCTTTCTACTTACTCGTTTCCAATGACATCATAGTTCTGTGTTTTATTATGTTCCTCGTCTCGACCCGACCCGAATAACGACCGACCAGAAAAATTTTGTAAACCGAAGAAATTGGGACCCCATTGACAAAAAATCCTGGGTCCGCCACTGGATGTGGAAAGAAATAAATGCATATATTGATTTTGGGAACAACTCACTCGTTTTCCTTTCATTCAACGCTATAAAGTCTAACTCCCTGTTAACATTATGAACACAACCATCCCTCCTCTTTTGCCATGATAATATTCGAAGCTCTTATACAGTCGGTTCCTATTGATTCCAACTGTTTTCTGGCGAGCACCGAAACCATATCTTGCCACATTTCCATACTTTGGATGATCCATTACCGTCTATCCAGTGAATGGGTTTGAAGTAGGGTCGAACTATTACAACGTTTGCTATAGAAAATCCAATTAAGTCTTGCGTATTTCAATCATATTAGCGAACTCTAGAAACAAACTAGTTCGAGGTTGCTGTTGGTTAACCACTTTTGTTTTAGTTCAACATGGCACCCATTAAAGTATTATATGTTAAAATAATTGATAAACCTATTTTGTTAAATTCTTAAGTTTTGTTAAATGGAGAATCCCCAAAATAGCAATATTTGACCAAGGTTTTCCAATTCTAGTCCAAGACCAAAACAAATTTTCAAACTAGCCATATTTTTCCGTCAGATCCAACCAAAACACTAATGGATTCGACTGAATTTTTAACAAATCATGACGCGCCATGATGCCAGATGTTTCGTCGGATCCGACATGTAAGGCTTTGGCCGACAAATTAGTCGAACGAACCGTCGAAGGAAAAGACAGTCGGATCCGACGGTTCAGTACATGCCTCCGTCAGATTCGACTGTTTAGTTTGTCCGGCAAACCTTGGATTTTTCAACTCGGGGGGGGGGGGGGGGGGTGGGGTTGGATTTTGAGTTATGGAGTAAAATTGAATACTATGGTTATGTTCTCTTCGAAAAACTAAGCGATTTGCACTATTGATTTGCTTGATTTTGTGAAGAAATAAGAAATATGAAGATGGATATTGGTTATAGAGGTTTAGGTTTTGAGATATAGAAGATGAAAAATTCAGTCGGACCCACTATAATTCAGTCGGATCCGACGGAATTTAAAGAAATTCCGTCAGATCCATTAAAACGTTGACACGTGACGCGATTTTAAAGGTCCAAAAATTCAGTCGGATCAGAAATGATTTTAGTCGGATCTGCCGGAATTTTTAGGCTAGTTTGGCTATTTTGTTTGATTTTGGGTTATTTATGAAAAACCATGGTCAAAAATATCTATTTTGGGGATTTTCCCTTTGTTAAATTGGTTTATAATGCAATCTGACATGTTCATTTTATACATTTTTAATTAAGTTTTTCTTTTAATAAACGTTTAATAAATTTGTTCTCTAAGTTTTGTTGTGAATATGCTTTTATGTAATGTAAGTAACTCAAAATTCATAAATGTGTTTTTTTGTAATACTAGAAAACTATGTAAATGTATTTACGTAAAACTTACAAAGAAGAACGGATTAGATTCTAAATCAAAATAATTATAGGTTCCGTGTCATTTCTTCTACCAACAAGGATTCCCTTTTAGTTTTTGCTTTTCGTAACTTAAGCCTTTGTGTAGACAACTTTTCAACCTTAACAACTTTCGTGTGGATCATCTAGCAACTTATCATGTGAGTTTCATAACGCTTTTTATGACTTTGGGGTGTAGCATTCTCAAGTTTTAATCGTTAGTTTTTTTTTTTTGCAAGTTTAAACCGATTCGCATTGTTGTCATGCATGTTAATATCATTCTTTCATTTTGTTTATGGTTATCATACGTGTATTATGTGCAATGTGTATATCGGTTTATGGTTGGTACATCAAACATCAAAGCGGGATGGTCCGACGGGATGTACCTACGCCGCCTATACTATTCCCGGTTGACTAAAAGATGGTTATTATTCCCCTTGGTTCCGCGACTTTGAGTCAAGAGAGTGGGCCGTTATTTCATAATTGTTATCATTTACGTTATGGTTAGAATTGATTACATGTGACATGTGAATCGTGTAAAGTTTCGTATTATATATATATACACATGATCATGAGAGAACTCTTTATTAGGGAGAGAACAAGAGAAATCCTAAATATAGAGTTATTTTTGTAAAAATGCTATTTTAATATGCCCGGACGCACGCTTCCCCTATACCCGGATTTAGAATGTGCAATGATTTTGAACCCTAATTAGTGAAGATCAGTTCCCTCTGGTGTTCTCGATTTCGATTGAAGATCAATTCAGATGAAGTTCAATCATTTAACATGGCAATTAAAGGTATTTCAGTTCCGAAAACATCTTCCTGACTCATTGATGTTTTTTTACTGATTTACAATCGATTGTTTCACCGTTAATCAATTAAATTTTGTTTCATCTCAAAGTTCTATAATCAATTTTGACATTTTAATTTCAGAATTAGACAATTTTAATTTTTGGTTAGAATCAGAAGCTACTCCATAAGAAAACATAATTTGTTTCATCAGAGTGCCCAATCGATTCATCGGTTGATATTAATTCAAATTCTGTCAATTATCATGGTATCCTATTGCAATATGATGTTGATAATCAACAAGGTAACATCTTGTTCTTATAGTACATATATGCACTATAATGTTACGTATTACATATATGTAGTGTAAAAATAACTTATGATTTATTTTATCAGAATGCCCAATCGAACTCCTTTCTACTTATTGGTGTGACTCATTAAGACCATCTTGTTTATATACTACATATATTCAATATAGTTTATGTAATACATTTATGAAATAGAAAATTACATATGGTTTATTTGATCAGAATGTCTAGTTGAGCTCTTATGCTGACATTGCCTCAACTTTTAGCAACTGCACTAGTAACATCTTGCAAGTTTATCATTTTGTATACTACATATATGCAATATAATGTTACAAATGATTAATGCATATTAAATTGACTTGACTTTGTTCAAAAATAGTTAATATTAAGAAAAAGTTCATAATCATTTTGAACGGACTTCCCAAACGAGTTCAGCATATGTTACATATACACAGTATAACTATGACTGCCTATGTGATTTCTACACGGTATAATAGTTTATGCTAATATGTTTTAATGTCTTTATACATGACTCATGTGTAGGTCAAAGTTGATGTACATGATAAATCAAATTCATGTACATGTGTACCGCCTACCTGTGCAGACATTTTTTTTGCGTATTTATAAAAGTATTTTCATATTTAATAATCAGCGATGTTAGTTAATTTGGGTCGGCAATGTTTATGAGATTTTCAGTATTTAACCACGTAATCATACCTGAAGCGTGATTATTAGACAAATTACAACTTACATTCAACCTTATATGTTTGTATTACATGCTGTGTACGCTTTATATTTGTCCATGTGCATTCTACCATTGAATACCAACAGCTTACTAGAAAATAAAGCAGACCATTATTATCTATATGTGATACAGTAGCAATATATATATGTCATACACTAGTACTACATGTATGTACTACACTAGACTACATATATGTAAAACATTTGTACTACATACATATAATACTTTTAATACAATCATAATATATTTTTTGTAATTCCTTAGAACGGATCTTTCAATGATATCAATGATCTCGTTGTTAAGCGGAAATTAAGAAGAGATGATTAAATAGAAAACAATAAAATACAAAACGAACACACGAGTAATGCTTCAAAAAACACGTATTATTACGTCGGGTGCTTAAGCACAAACTTGCACAATAACGCGTTCAAGATTCACTTTTGAACGGCCAACCTTAACCCTAGATACAATGCATGTATATATAGGGACTACACCCTAGCCCAACAAAAGCCTAAAGCCCACCGAGATCACTAGGATCTCGGTTTACATACAAGACCAAAACGTAATACAAACAAACCCAAAACTAAAGTACAAACCAAACTAGTATAGGCCCAACAATCTCCCCCTTGGTTTGTATCTTTATCTTCAATCATGCTCCATAATGTTAGCATATTCTTCTCTATATCCTCCAAACCACAAGCCCGTTCTTATAATCGATCCCACCATCTTTGTGTACTCTTTAGCGGCAGGCCCAAAAAGTGGTTCCGCCACAATCTGAAATTTTCTTAGAGTCTTGATGTCTCGCTCATGGAATATCAGCAAATCACGTGGATCGACGAACCGAAACCATCCCTTTCGTAGAAAAATGACAACTGTAGCAGTTTCACTGTTGTACGTCCATAACTGCATTTCATCAAGTGACCCCTCTGGAATAGAAGTAGATAGAGGAATGTGAGATGCTTTGTTGGCAACGGGCCAATCACATTGACCATCGTCTTTCCGGTCATTGGGTCTCGAACTCCCTTGGCCTTCTTCAAGAATGACTCAGCCGTTGACATGTTCGGGAATCCCTTATCAACTTGTTTCCTCAAGAAATTCCAAAAGTCGATAGCCCTCTAGTCATTGTTGGTGTTGTGAAATGGAGCGTTGACGAGGTCGCTAAGATCCACCTTCGTCCAGGATTCAAAATCCTTCATCTTTTTATAATACTCAATGTTCCCGGAATTTCGTTTTACCCACCACATGGACTTATCAACATCGAGCCCCCACGACATAACACCAAACCCATCACTATACTTTTCTGTGAACCCTTTTATGAATTCAACGATAAACTTATCTGGATGATCAGAAGATTCCACATTTGATTAAAATTCTTCATGATAAGAATCTTCTTTTGAAGTCTGTCTGATTGCTCGGCTATTCTTGAAGGTGCAGAGAGATATTGTTTCAGTGGTTCAGATGCATCGATATTTGATGTTGGGCGTCCACTGGAACTGCCACCTTGATCATCAACATGTTTCTTTGAAGCAATGTCTTCACCTCCTTTGAATTCATCTCCAAACTTTTGAATAAGCTTCTGTTGGAGGTCCAGGTACATGGCAGTGAGACCACCCATGTTAGATTGATGCTCTTTGATCTTCAAATATTTATCTCTGTTGCTAGATTAAAGCTCTTGGATGCGCATATCTTTCATAACTGAGTCTTGTTCGAGCTCAAAGACTCGTCGTTGTAAGGCCTGTACATCCACAGGTTCAGCATCAAGTCTAATCCCCTTTCCCTTATAATGCATAAATTTATTTTGCATAGAAATAATATGAGCAATCTTTTCAGCAGCGCTTAAGCTTGACTGACCAATCGGGTTAGATGATCTCGATGGCTCGTCAACGAATGGAATATTAGCCTCAAAATCGAATTCATGTGCAATATCATTGAAGATCTGTTCTTGAGTTTGAGGTTCGACAGTAGGTGAGCTTGTATCAACATGAGTCACAGCAGGTTCCGACTCACATTCTGGTTGTTGGCTTGTTGGAGTAGTTTCAGTAACCAGCACATCGGGTATTGGATCTTTCTTTTTTCGCTTTCGTGGAATAAGATTGGCAGCTGGTTCTTCAGGAATCTCTTCATCTTATGTTAAAGTGACTGATTGAAGAGGTTTCAATGCAGTTTCCAAGAGCTTATCTTTGAATTTCTCGAAATCTGCTAGTTGATCAGCAGTAGGTGCAGTTTCTGGTTCTTGGTGTTCTATCTCCATGTGTTGTATTGGAGATCTTTCTGGTTCATCATCATCAGAGATATACGAAGCAGTAAACCTCTGAGCAGGTGTCTCATGCTCCTCAGCAATCGAGGCACTAGCAGGAGCAGCCTCAGTCTCAGCAAACTTTCCTAACTTAACCAATTTATGAAGGCCTTTGTACACGACCTTTGATCCCTTCCTGGATTTCTTTATTAACCCAAAGGTATTGGGATCCATGGCTTTCAAATCGAGCGTCTCTACAGATTTGACAAGATGAGGGTAGTGGGAGTCAAAGATCATCTATAGAAACCTCAGATACATAAGGAACATCTCCTTCTTCTTTCCCTTTAGATTGCTCATCATCTCATCGAACACGAACTTAGAGTAGTTACAATTCTAGTCTATGATCAGAGCAACCACAGCCGACATCTAAATGTGGCTAATCTCGTCCGAACCCCCTTTGCGTTCAGACACACATGTGAAGAACGTGTGAATCAAGAACCTCCAGTAAGGATGAAACAATTTCTTGGTTGTTGGAGGGTAGGATCCTTCATATCCCATCTTGAGTGCAACTTTAGTAACATCATCAGTTGTGTATTCCGTTGGATAGTCTGGTTGATCACCAAATAAAAGCACCTCACGAATGATGGCCTTTGAAATGACGACCAGCTTCTTTTGAATCTTGGAGTCAATGGTGACGACTCCCCCTGCACTCCGTTGATTTATGGAGCGTTGTTCCAGAACTTCATCACCATCTTCTTGCGTATAACAGGAATTTCTCGTATAGCGTGAGAAATCCTGCATGTGTTGAGCCCCACTATCATATATTTGAATTCTTTGTGCATCATGGGTGGATCATATAAGCATCCGGCTATATTGTGAGTATCTACAAACTTTAATGGAGCTTGATCAGCCATTACTGCAACAAACGGGTCAAGTTAATAAAACCATTCACTTAATTTAAAAATAACTCAATATTATAAGGAAAAATATTTAATTTACAAAACATCATGGACTAAAAGTGATAAACTCAGATAATTTGGTTATTAATGTAAATTAATGTTAATTTAATATTAGATTTCTGTCTCGGTAAGAGTTCTCTGTCCAAATGAAATGATTTCGGTCCAAGATGGAGTTTTCTGTCCATGATATAAGTTTTTGGTCCTCGGTTGAGTTTTCTGTCCAGATGAGATCAAGTCCACCGAGAATCATGAGTTCTCGGTCACTTAGAGTAGGTTCTCGGTCAACAAGTCAACCGAGAACTCTTTGTTTGACCACATGTTTTCGGTCAAATGACCCGAAAACCCTAGATCTAAAGATCTACGATGATCTCGGTTAGAAACCCTTGAGTTTCTCCTCGAAAAACGTGTCATCTTCTCCAAAACAACAGAAACCACCATTGATGACTAGACCTACAACTTCAAAGACCTCCAATATATTAAAACACAACTCACATTCAACTTAATCATTTATCGTAAACAATATCTATCACAAGAATGACAATTAAGCATCAAATCCAACCATACACATTCACGATGGACCGAAAATGCTTCCTTCTTATTCATTTACCTGTTAATAAGCAGAGATCACAAGATAACTTGAAATAAGAACTTATGAGTCTTAATTAGCAGAGAAGTTCAAAGGGTTTTCGGCCTTGAGAGAGATAGAGAATATGAGATATAAAAAAATGTGATCCCAATAATGCAGATCAAAACGTTTATATATCAAACTAATTAAGTTGGGCCAAAAACCTGATGGGACGGGAACCTAAAGAAGCCAGGCCCAATATATTTTGACCAAACCAATTGAGTATGGGTCGCATGGGCTGTAAGCAGATTTAAACCCAACACGGACGTGATCCATGGTTTTAAAACTGATTCCTTATAGCATCTGTTTCGAAGAGAGTAATTAAGAGGTAAAAATAAATAAAATAAAATAAAGATTAAAAACCACAAATAAAACAAAATTTTAATCACTCGGATCTTTTAATACAATCATATTATATTATTTGTTAGTCCTTAGAACAGATCTTTCAATGTGATATCAACGATGTCGTTGTTAAGCGGAAATTAACAAGAGATGATTCAATAGAAAACAATAAAACACGTAAAGAACACACGAGTAATGCTTCAAATCACACGTATTATTACGCCGGGTTCTTAAGCACAAACTTGCACAATAACGCGTTCAACAATCACTTTTGAATGGCCAACCTTAACCCTAGATATAATGCATGTATATATAGGGACTACACCCTAGCCCAACAAAAGCCCAAAGCCCACCGAGATCACTAGGATCTCGGTTTACATACAAGCCCAAAACATAATACAAACAAACACAAAACTAAAGTACAAACCAAACTAGCACATGCCCAACATTATTACAAAAATCTATGTAACGAAAGTACTGCGTATATGCGATACATACATGATGTAATCATAACTTATCATATAGTATAAATAAATGTCGCATTAATAGTACCACCAAGATAATTAAGAGCACCACATAAAAGTACCATAATATTCATATTCATTTGATTTCATATCCTAAGCTTCTAACATCCCGCTATCTATTCGACATTGCATTAACATACGCAAATAGCTTATGTGGAGACAAACAAGTTCCCATTTCAAAGCATGAAATTTTACACGCCATTTATTAATTATAAAAGAAACAAAAATATATAGCAAACTCTAAATCAATTTTTTCCAATCAAAATAACTTTCATTACCACAACAACTCCAAGTACAATCTCAATAAGGAGCTAAAAATAAAGACGACAATAGCCTATTATTTGAGTTATACAAAGATTGATTTTGTACTTTATGAACGCCTAGGCAAGTTAAACTCCAAAGGATAGGCACACAATAAGTATCCATTTTAGATCTAGAATCCTGTTAGGGAAAGAGCCAATCCTGTATACCTACTGCAAGGCCGATCCAAACTTAGTGATTATCCAAACACTTATTTCATATGTCTTCTTCTGCTTCTCCAAATTTTATTTGAGACCTGTATTCTCTAACAACTTTATTCATAGATACATTGCCTTTTTTGTTTTATCATTCTTCTAACCTCTGGTCCATGAGCATGTTGGCGAATAATTAGGTGTATTTCACACAATAAGTCCAGTAACAAAGATCTTTTGACTTGGACTTTTAACTATTAGCTTTTACCATCATTTATCTCTTGATGCCACAATGATTGCACAAATCAATTTAAGAAACAACGGTTGTACTATGAACAGAAGTGCCAAATGTAGGAAGTCAAAAACATATGGATCCACATATATTGTGTATCAACAAAACACATCAAGAAAAGAAAAATTGTTTTAACTTTTGACTGAATAAAAATCTTTGTTACATGTCTTCTCTGACTATGGGCCCCACATTGATCATCACTAGAAGATGCTATCGTTTGTAGTCTCTTAGAATTCTAGCTCACACAATTTACAGTTATTGAATGATCATAAAGCAACTCGACTATATCAGAATCACGCTTATTCCAAGTATAAACCTGGAGCGTGGGTAAAGGGTTAAAGTAGATTATTTAAATATGACCAAATATACTTTTTGTCTAGATGTTTAGTTTTTATTTCCTTTAATAATAACAAAGTCTTTTGAATAAAATTCTTTTAGATAATTATGCATTTAATAAACAATTTGTTGGACTTTACCTTGTTTGACATGCTTTTTCCGCACTACGGTTTCTATTTTTATACTCTTCATCACCTGGTTATATATATATATATATTAAGCAAACGGTTATTTTTATGTTCAATACACTAATATAAATATAAGGAATTATAATAAATACATTTGGTACACTAATATTAGTAGATTCAAACATATTACACACATGCAATATACAACATATACACTTACATAAACATTATTACTTTCAGCACTAAATATATTCCATATGACTCATTTATACAGTATAATATGCCATTTATGTACTACATAAAGTATTGCATATATGTAATACATCATTGCAAAAATGTAATGCATGTAATACATGTATGTAATACTTATATACATTTAGTAGATAGCCATACATATATGTAATACATCAAAGTTTCACATACATGAAGTACATAGCAATACATATATGCAATACATGGAGAATCATGTAAAATACATGGACTAATAAGCATGTGCATGGTCCATAGCTTTTTCATTTGTAATTAGTGTACAAATTGTTGTTATTCTGCACTATATTGTTACTCAATTCAACAAAAAGCAAATTACAAAAACAGAGCATCGAACATGATAGCCTTGTTGTTTTACTTTGATTAGATGTATAATACACCTAATAGGTGAGATAATATGTGAAATTGAATATCACAGTTATTTACCTATTATTATCCTTCTGATTTGTGCTCAATTTCAAAGTAGTTTTGGACGAATTAGACGATCGAAATTATGATTCCGTGCGATGAGCAAAGGTATGGATTAAAACCGATTCTAACATAATTATGAAGCTACAAGTAGATATAAACAAAGTTACATGTGTCAAAGTGGAGGTGGTATATCGATGGTGGAAAGCGGCGGCGGAGCAACGGCGGGTAGATCTAGAGAACTACGGAGAATATAACGATTAGAATTTTGTCAATTCCAAATTTACCCTCCCTCATTAAAAACACACTTTATTTTTTGTTTTTCCCTTCTTTTTTTTAGCCATTGATCAAGTAAAATTAATGGTTTTTATTTAGTTCTCTCATTAGTAGGAGTTCTCTCTTGATCTCTCTCTCTCTATATATATATATATGGGTTGAGTTATTCTACAAAGGCCAACAAAAATGTTGTATAAGAAGCCATATTTAATTGACATGTGTCAACTAGGGACTAATGGAAAAATGGTATAAAAGTAATAGTGCACATTTTCTCATTTCACATGCAAGTCAAATGTAAATTTTTCCATCATTTTTGAATAGTCTATAATGTTTTCATATGATATTTTAAAAAAAATAAAATTCACTATAACAAAAAGCGTTTTTTATCTTTAATATGAGTATGATTTTGTTATATAAAAATAAAAATAAAATACGTCAATTTATCTTTTTTGCTTACCATTGTGTCTTTTTTCGTCATTGTGTCTTTTTGTTATCCATGTGTTTTTTCGCCATTGTGTCTTTCAACTGATCATTGTGTTTGTTTGAAATATTAGTAACACCAATGTGTAATAATATGTAAATATAATGAAAAAACCAACAACTTATCTAATACATAAAACACAATGATGAATACATATTACACAATAACCTGAAACGTAAAACACAATAATGAATACATACTATACAATGACCTGAATCGTAAGACACAATGGTAATACATATAACACGATGACCTGAAACATAAAACACAATGGAATCTACATATTAGACAATGACTTGAATGTAATACGCAATGAACATATTACTATTTTTGTCAACTTAAGTGAATGTTGAGCATAATGACTAAACACAATGATAAGTAGAAAAACAAATGTTGAGCACAAAGACACAATGACAACAAAAAGACACAATGACGTTATCTTTGATATAAATTTTTAATGTGGGTACTAATTGAAAAAACAATGACCAAAGTTTATAACATAATGCATAGAAAAACTCAATTAAAAAACACAATGGACAACAAAGTAACACAATATAAAAAAACCCACTAACTTTTTTTTATTTTTATATAACAATATAATATTCACATTAAAGATAAAAACGCTTTTTATTATGGTAAAAAAATTATAAAAAAAATGTCATATGAAAAAATTATGCAAGTTTTATGTAAAACCGCGTATATAACCCATTAAGAAATTTGCCAAATATGCTAACTTTATAAGTCTAGGGACTAAAATGAAAATTCTAAAAATCTAGACTCATCGCGATACGCGATGGGTAAGCTAATTCACCCATCACTTATAGCGATGGGCTTGCACATGGACCCAGATTTGGGCGGCGTAGCGATACGCGATGGCTCAACCAATAGGACCATCGCGTAGCATGATAACTAGGTTAAGTAACCGGACACGTGTCCAACCAAGTGTCAACACGTGGCACAATTTGACAGGCCATGTGTCACCTCAGGATAGGGCTACGTAAAAGTACGGCGCCGCGATACGCGACGGGGTAAGGAAAAGCCCATCGCGTATAGCGACGGGGCACAGAAATTGCCTATAAAAGGGGGTGAAGGGCGTAATCCATTCTCATCCCAAATTCACCCGATTTACACACACTTAGCATAGGAAAGCGTGCCCGATTGCCGCAACAAGCCGATGATCCGTTTCTAGAAGTTCATGCAAGTTTATAAAGTCATAATCAAGTTATGTTGGGTCCTTACTTGGTGGTTTGTACTTAGTTGGTCATAGTATTGGGTTTTGTATGTAAACCGAGATCCTTTATGGATCCCGGTGGGATTTGGGCTAGATGTTGGGCTTATGTGTTGGTTACCCTATATATATAGCAAGTTGTATAGGGTTTACAGTGGGTTGTTAATTCGAGTTTTGGCCGTCTAGCATAGCTTGTGTGTTAGACGATTATTGTAAGCGATAGTTCTTAAGCACCCGACGTTAATAATAACGTGTGTTTTTGAAGCATTCCTTTGTGTTCTTTGTGTTTTTGTTATTTGTTCTTGAATCATCTTGTGTTGGATTTTCGCACCAACATCAAGATCAGTTGATATCATATTGAAAGATCCTCCTCGGGACTTACAACTGGTATCAGAGCCTTAGACCTATTCGGAGTTGTTGTTGTGATATTAACGGATTCAAGATATAAGGGTTTGGTGGTTTTATTGATTTCCGGTGAGTTATTGATCGGAGAAGAAGAAAAGGTGTTATTTTTGGTTAAGGATTTGGTTAATTTGGAAATGAATTTGAATCCCATAATTTACGGGATTCAGTTGGTGGTAAATCTAAATCAATTTCTTTGTTCTCGTCCTCTGACCAAGTGTTTTCGTCTTAGTCTGCTCGTTCTCGGCTCGAAATCAGTGTTCTCGGTCAAATATTTGGGTTCTAGGTCAAAGATTTGGGTTTTCTATCAAAGATTTGTGTTCTTGGTTAGATCTCATGGTTCTCGGTCAACTGTATTGTTTCTCGGTCAACGCTGAACAGTGAACATATTTGGGCCTGATCAACTTCATTTGGGCTCTGTGTATTGGACTTTAGAGTTTCTCTGGATTAAAATTATCTTTGGACTGATTGAACTAAAATGGAAAAATTAACTAACGGTAATTGTAATACAATGCCACACTCCATCAAGAACTAGACTCCATAATGGGGACCACCACTCGTGTGCCCAGTCTTCTGTCTCATGAGGGGTTTAGCGAATGGAAGTTTCGATTCGAGAAGTATTATAAGATGAAAGATGCCAAAATATGGAGAAGTATTGTTAGAGGACCTCAAAGAATCACTTATCAATGTGAGAACTCAACTGAAGTTATTGTGAAGCCTATTTCTTTGTACGATGATGATGATCTTGCTAAAGTTGAAGAAGATGAAAAAGAACTCTCAACTTTAACTATGACACTCTCACCTGAGATTGCCTTGGGTTTTAGAGAATTGCAATCTGCTAAGGAGTTGTGAGAGACGTTGATTGAGGTGTATGAAGGAAACGAAAACATGAAGAGAAGTCACCAAGACCAGTTTCGTCAGAAATTCAATATGTATAATCATTTTCTGGGAGAGTCGTTGGAGACTCGGCTTCAAAGGTTCATAGCCCTTGAGATCTGCAAGCATCTATCTAGCAACTTCGGAAATAAACAAGTTGGTGAATTAATTGCCTAAAAGCTGAGATATGAATGTTGTTGTTATCAAGAAAAATAAATATCTCAACAGAATGCCTATTTCCAAGATGATGGCTACTATTAAGTCATGTGATATGGATGACAAGAAACGTGCAATAAATCATACAAACTCTTACAGTGCAGCTGGGTACAACGTTGCTTCCAACAATGCCCTCATCTCATAAGACAGTTTCTCAATGCTCAAGACCACTCAACGACTTCCACCCTAAGGAAATTTCCAAATATCATCTTCCATTCCATCTCAACCAGCTCCAGTGTTCGTCACTAAGTCTGCTCAATCAACTGCTGAAAATGGTAAATCTCTATAATTTGGCGCTGCTCCTGGTCAGAACTCCAGTCAGATTCCCTCCATCCCAAAAGAAACTCAAGAGAACATAGCTCTAATGGCGGGGTTCATGAACTGCTACAATGCATTCCTAACTGGAAATTTGGTTCAGCCTGTAGTTGCTGCTGAGCTCGATCAAATCCATCCTGTTGATGTTGAAGAAATGGATGTCTCTTGGCAAATCACCATGGCAGTATTTCGGGCAAGAAATTCACTAAGAGGACGGGAAGAAATAATTGGAATATGCCAAATAATTAGAAGGTGGGTTTCAGCAACGACACTTTGAGATGTTACAACTGTCACGAGCCAGGTCACTTTGCTCGTAAATGCACCAACCCAGCAAAGGAAAGAATCACGGAAATGGCGCTGGTTCCTGTGGGAAATGCTAGAGGAGAAGTTGGAGGTAGTTCGGGAAATGGTGAGAGGGGTTTAGTTGCTCAACAGTTCTCTTGGGCTGATCGATGGCTGCTCTCAACATCAACAATCAGACCGCCAACTTTTCTCATGTTGAGGACACTGAGGAAGAAAATGCTTCTGAGGAGCAAGTCAAGGAACTTCAATTTGCATTCATGGCTTTCACTCCTCCCGGCTCATCTGAGGTAAGTTTTCAATCATTTTCTCAAGATTGCATTAATAAAATAAATTTATATAATCTACACAATGATAACTTGATTAGAGACATGGAAAGAGTAAATTCTAAAAAGTTTAAACTTAAGAAAAATGAAAAAACATACCTAGACAAAATAGAAGCACAGAAAAAGGACATCTCAAAGCTTAAATCTGATTTCAGTATAAAAAGTTGTCACCACCTTGATGCCAAACAGGAAATAGCTGAACTAACTGCTAAACTGGAAGCCTCCAAGTTAGAACATTTGAATCTAACTAGTAAATTTGAAAGGGCCGAACTAGACTTTAAAAATTCGATGGTTCCAGTAAATTAGTCAATTCAATGATTGATGACCAATTATGGTGGAAAGAAAATGATGGTGAAGGTATAGGATATAGTCAGGTACCCCCACTATATAATCACAACTACATTGGTCTTCCTCTTACCAAAGAGCATGAAGAAAAGGTTAAAGATATGAAATATGGTAAACCTAAAAATACTGACACGGTTGACTCAGTAAAGGCCGATGCGTCTACTTCAAGGGTGAACGATACTAATGTGTTTGCCTCATGTGCAGATTAAGTAATCATTAAGGATTGGACTGATGAGGATGATGACCCGGGTGTTTCAAATAATAAAGACATTAACTCAAATGTTTCTTTAAATTTACCTCTTTTGAATTCTTTTATTCCGACTGTTTGTGTGGGCTCTGGCTTTAAGAGCAAGGATTCTTGTGTGGTTGATTCTGTTAAAACTTTGAATTCTAATAATGTTGTTCCTAATAAACCAAAAAATTCAAAAAAATTCCAACAAGTATTCACCGCCTAAATTTGTCAAAGAGGGATGCTCTAATGACAAACAAGGTGGTGAACATCATGCTAGGCAAGTTGGTCCACACAATCAGTCCAGACAAGGAGTTGCCCAAACTAATTTCTATGTTAAACGTCAAACTTGTTTTAATTGTGGCACTCCCGGTCATATTGCCAGAAATTGTCCACATGGTCCTTATTATGGATTTTATCAGAGGAATATGCCTTACATGCCTCATAACACCTACAGGCAAAATTTCAGGCACTATCAGGCTAATCCCTCTGACAATGACCGGAACAGAAACAAATCTGGCAGGTTTAGTCCTCATCAGACCAAACCCAACACGTTTTGTAAATATGGTAGAAAAGGTGTTTCGGTTTTCAGAACGAACACGAATTCAAAACCAAAACCAGTGAAAAGGACAAAATCGGTTGTTTCTAACCCTCAAAAACAGGAGATCAAGTCATCCATTCGTACATATAATGCTAAATCTTACAATGGTAGACATGAATGGTTGCCTAAATCTTCGGTGAAAGAGACTTTGAATTCAATGTTAGACGATTATAAGGACATGTGATGGCAACCTGTGACAACTTAAGATGAGTCAGGATCACCCACTGTAACTATGGACAGGGTACCAAAGTCTAACTAATCTCGCACATTGTGCAGGTACAGCTATGGAGGAATATCATCAGACCTTGGTATGTTGATAGTGGTTGTTCTAGGCACATGACAGGAGACATTTCCCAGCTACATGACATTCAAATTTTTAATGGTGGGTGTGTGTTCTTTGCGGGAGGAGAGAAGGGGAAGATTACGCACAAGGGTACTGTAAGTAACGGTGTTTTAAAATTCGAAAATGTCAATTTTGTTCCAGAGTTGAAGCGCAGTTTGTTAAGTGTGTCACAAATCAGTGATAAAGAATTTTCTACTAATTTTAATAAGAAAGAGTGTTTGATTTTGAAACCTGGTATCATCATACCAGAAGACTGGATTCTGGGTGGAAGAATCCTCTCACTGAAGTAGATGATAATTTATCAAACCTATCGCCTGCCGGAGTTGATCCTGAGCAACCGATTCCAACTAGAACTTAACGAAATCATCCAATAGAGAATGTAATGGGTCCTCTTGAAACAGACGTGTCCACAAGAAGTCAGACTGAGCCAAAGTCGGTGGAAATGGCTTTTCTGGAACCCTAGTTAGGTGGATTCTATGCAGGAAGAGTTGAATCAGTTTGATAAATTGAAGGTATGGAGATTGGTTGGTTTGCCAGATGGAAAGAAAGCACTTGATATGAGATAGGTTTTCTGAAACAAGCAAGATGACACGGGAGTCATTGTTAGAAACAAGGCACGGTTAGTCGTTCATGGTTTTCATCAAGTTGAGGGTTTAGATTACACCGAAGTTTATGCTCCCGTAGCAAGACTTGAGGCCATTCGGATTTTTCAAGACAATGCGTCTTTTATGGGTTTCGATGTACAGATGGATGTTAAGACCGCGTTTTTGTACGACGAGGTTAAAGAGGAGATCTACGTGGATAAGCCACCGGGTTTTATGGACTCCAAGAATCCAAATCACGTCTACAAGTTGGATAAAGCATTGTATGGGATTCATCAGGCTCCACGGGCATGGTATGCTACACTAACAACTCATCTTCTGGGTCATGGTTATAAACAGGGGAACTATTAATCAAACTCTGTTCCTTAAAACAGTCGGGAAGGATTTGATCCTGGTTCAGATTTATGTGGATGACATTATCTTTGGATCTACCAGTGCTGAGTTGTGTACAGAATTTGAGTAAGTAATGAAGAAAAGATTTGAGATGAGCTTGTTAGGAGAAATGACAACATTTCTGGGGTTGCGGGTTCGTCAGAGCTCAACGGGAATTTTGCTGCATCAAGGGAAATATGTTGAAGATATGCTTACAAAATTTGAGTTTCAATATTCCAAGAGTGCTACCACTCCTATGGCAGAAAGGCTACCTCTGACATCTGATCCTAAAGGGAGTCCTGTAGATCAAACGTACTATCGATCGACGATCGGGTCCCTGATGTATCTAACCGCCAGTCATCCTGACATCATGGTCGCCGTCTGCCAGGCTGCTTGCTTCCAGGCTAACCTTATCTCTCTTATTTAACTGTTGTTAAACGTATTTTTAGATATTTGAATGGAAAACCGAAGTTAGGTCTTTAGTATCCCAAGGACTCATATTTTAATTTATATACATTTGCTTATAGCAATTATGGTGGAGATGACATTGACAGGAAATCCACGTATGCCAGCTGCCAGTTTTTGGGCGATCGTCTTATCTCATGGAAATGCAAGAAACAACAAATGGTATCCACGTCAACTGACGAGGCTGAATATGTTGCTGCATCAGCTTGCTGCTCACAGGTTATATGGATGCAAAATCAATTGTTGGATTACGGTTTGGAATTTATTGACACTCCAATTTTCCGTGATAATGATGTTGCTATTGCAATTGTTAAGAATTCGGTTCAACACTCTAAAACCAAGCACATTGATATTAAAATTCATTTTATTCGCGACTATTGCGACCGAAAATTGATTCATCTTGAACAAGTTCACACTGATAATAATGTGGCGGACTTATATACAAAACCGGTCGAAACAGCCAAATTTAATGTGCTTGTGAGTTTTCTTATAATTCTTCGTTTAGGATTGAGTCTTTGTGAGGGTAAATTTGTACATGTTTAATTTTTCACAAATTTAGGGGGAGAAAATTAAAAAAATTCAAAAAGAGTGTGTGTGAAAATTAAAAAAAAAATCAAAAAAAGTGTGTGTGTGTGTGTTTTTATTATTATAAAATTCAAAAAGAGTGGGTGTGTGTTTGTGTGTGTGTATTTACTATTAAAATTTTATTAAAAGGTTACTTATTCACTTTCGCTAAAAATTATGTCGGTTGCTCTAGTTGGAAGGACATATACTTGTATATGTTTGGTCCATTCATCTACTTGTAGATTCACAAGATAGCCATTTACCTAAAGACTGAAAGCATCCGGGGTGATTGTGATGTGCTTTTGTGTTTTGAACTCTTTCACTTAAAATTATGTCGGTAACTCTAACTCCGTTTAAATGACGCTTGACACTTACTACATGTGTAGTCTTTCGGGAATTGCACCGAAACGCAAACGAATTGACGCAAACCATTGATGAATAAACGAAAAACGTCAAAACAATAATTATATGATAATTATGTGTTAGACTTATGTGTTATGTGATAATATTGTTTAAAACGTTAACTCAAGATGCAAACAACTTAGATTAAGCTAGAAAAATAATGTTTAGAAGTGGAGGGGCCTTGATGTAACTTATTATTATTAATAATATAAATCAAAAACCTAATCTCTTTCCCTTTCTCTCTCAAAAACCCGACGGCACCTCACCCCCTCCCCTCTTGCGATCGGCAGCCATACATCACCACCATACCACCCTTGTTTGATCTTGGTTTTCACAATTGAAGCATCCTACACTCATTTCTAAGCACCTCTCGCGTTTCTCTTGGTTATCTCTGCGTTTTTAAGGTATATATATGAAACCCTAACTATTGAATATCATATATTAAGTGTTTTATGATTGATTATGGCTAGAGGATGATTAATTATGTGTTAGTGATTGATATTAATAGTCATATGTGATTTTGAACGGTGAAAGATTGATGAATCATTAATTGTTTGTAAACCCTAAAGGGTTACAACTGATTTTTATGATTAATAATGTTTATTGCGTGTTTTGAGTTATGTCATATGCTTAGGATGCATGTTAGATGATTGTTTATGCTTGCTGAGTTTGGCAGCAGTGATTGTTAAAATTGAATGGTGTGTAACTTGTTGAGTATATAAGCAAACTGAGCTAATTATGAGTCTACAAGGTAGTACACTGAGTCTAGTTTTCAGAAAGTCCAACCACGCCTAATTTGAAGGTGTTTTGGTTGGTCAAACGATTTAAATGCGATTAAAGGTCAAAACTGGTACTGGACAGATTGTAAGTTATGATTAGACAACTGTAACTAAATGTTAATATAAGAATTGGTTGAGATTATTGATACTACAGTAAACTAGGTTGAGTCTAGTTTCTAAAGAATATAAATTTGAAATTTTTGGACGTGTAAAAGTTAACCTTTATGATTTTACAAAAACGTTGTGCAAAGCTGAGTTGTTAGACCTGCTGTTAGGTTGTTTTGTAAATATTATATCTCATGAACTACGATACCAATTGGGTTGGTTCCACTTCTGGAAGTTTACTTGTTGAGTTAGGAACTTAACCCAAGTGGTCTTGCATCTGTTGGATTTTTCATTTAACGGGAATTTTAAATAACATTCTGTTGCGCATGAATTTGACTGTTATGAGTTTTCTGAAATGTTTTGATCATTGTGAGAAACCTATGTGGAATAAAAATAAAATAAAACATGTTCTGGAAACCTAATACATGTATACTTTTGTGATGATTTTTGATGAATTAATTGAGATGCTATGATTGGTGGAATAGTATATCTTTCAAGTAGAATTCTGTCTCGGTAAAGTTAACTGCCGAACTTTGTGAAAATGCATGAAAAGTGCTAGTTGCTAGTTAATTGTTATGTTTTGACCAAATTGCCCCTGCGGGGAATACTTGCTAAATAAGTGTGGTATTTTGACCAAATGGCCCCTGCGGGGAATAGTTGCTAGTGATATACGTTATTAATACATGACACGTAAATAATTGTTCACACACGTATCGTATCACAAATGTACTCGTTAAGTCACACACGATTCACAAACAAACACGAAACGTATCTTGTGATTAGGAATTATGTGCCGGGTCTAGAGACTCGATATTAGTTCCGATACTTAGAAAATCTCCTTGTTGTTTTAGAACGCTAGAGAGAGTTTTCTGTGACGCGCATCACTTGGTGATTTATTTTGGGAATTCTTCGCAAACAGTGAGTTTCACTTACCCCTTTAAACTGTTTTCAAACGCTTTTCACTTGGGGAGATAACATACTCCGAAAACGCATTTAAGATTTTGTTAATATAGATTATATATCACTTGTAAAGACTAATTGGCAAACGCGTTAACTAAAGTCCTTCATTCACATCGAACCGTTTAATATTGGATAATAGCGAGTCATTGTTGAGTAGTACTACTGGGTTTGACAAACCCCACCCAACGCTAAACTCGACTGGAGGTTGAGTGGGTGTAATCTTGGCTAAACACATACCATAGTCGGGATAGACCTGGTGGCAAGGCAAAAGATAAACAGTCAGCTTCGGTGTCGAACACTTAGTAATACTTGTTTTATAGGCTAGCTACCTATAGATATATAATTGACAAAACACTATCTAGTAACGCAAAACGCTTAACGCAAAACGCTTAACGCAAAACGCTGAATACAAAACGCTTTATTTTATATAAACTTGTGAACTCACCAACCCCGTGTTGACAATTTTAGTATGTTATTCTCAGGTAGCTGAGGCGGGCGCGCGGTTTAGGATCATGCATTGCTTGAAACACTTTTAATTATGCAAACTTATTTTAAACTGTTATCATTGGGTTTTTAAGTCGTCCTGCGTGACGCAACATTGGTTTCTATGGTTTTACGCTTCCGCACTTATTTTCATTTAAACGTTTTTATGGTTTGATTATAACTAATGATTCCGATCATGTTAGTTCACACCCTCTGACGGTAAAACTCCGTTAGTGGATTTTGAGGGTGTGACAGATTGGTATCAGAGACATTGGTTTTAGCGAACTAGAAGCTGCATGCATACTAGACTATAACCGCGACGACCCATTAGTTATAATGATACGCACTGCATATGTTTGTGTAGTCTTTGTAATCTTATCTCTTTACCTATTTCACTCATACGCGCGCATACACGGCTTACCTGTAAGGATGTCGACGCTACCATCATCACCATCCGATCAGATGACTCATGCCCATGGGAAGGAACCGCAGTTCCCCACCTCATCGCCACCCCCCGTGTAGTACCGGAACTCGAAGCTCCTGCACCGAAGAGGTATCGCTTATCCGGAGGCATGTACGAAAACGAAGTTAGCTGGGATTGGTACCCTAATATGATTAGGCGTATGGTTTATCGCGAACAAGTTCCCCCGCTACCCCACTCGAACCATCCTGCTTACCCCAACACCCTACCACCCATAACCGAACCTGTAGAGCGTGTGCTCGCAGCTGTTGTTTCTTGTTTGGAGCGTGACGTGGGTTACATGCGCTATACGAGAGCTAACGTTTCCGGACTGTTAAAAGATGGAACCGAGACTAAGGAGGAAATTGCCCGCATGACAGCGGCCAGGAAGGAAATGCAAGAGGCTAGTGATCAACAGATGAAGATTATGAGAAAGATGCAAGCCGAGATGATAGACTTATAAGAGCAACTCCAAGTAGCAAGAACCCGAATCGAGATAGCTTTAGAGCGTTGCGATGTCTTACAAATGCAAATTGCTCAGAACGCAGCCGAACCTGAGGCAGAGCCCGAAGAGGAACCCGAAGAAGATCCCGAAGAGGAGCCTGAGGAGGATCCCGAGGAAGATCCCGAGGAGGAACCCGAAGAGGAACCGGAGGAAGAACCGGCTGAGCCAGAGGCACACTCAGAGGTGTCCCCAGATGATGTGCAAATGTGCATATTCTTGGATTGGAACTGGCTAACGCTATGAATTGAGAGGAGTTCAAGAACATGATGCGAGAAGAGTACTGTCCTGGGGAAGAGATTGCAAAGTTAGAGTCAGAGTTTTTGTCATTAAAGATGGTGGGTTCGGAAATCGAAGCCTACACTACCCGTTCTCACGAGTTAGCTGTGATGTGTCCGCGGATGGTAGATCCGCCGAGTAAGAGGATTGAAATGTATATTGATGGGTTAGCACCGCAAATTCAGGGCATGGTAACGTCTTCCAGACCAGCCATGATTCAGCAAGCGATTCGGTTAGCTCACAAACTAACGGATCAAGCAGTGACCCAAGGTGCGCTACCACCTAGGGGTTCAATCACTAAAGCCCGTGACAACCCGAGCACTGACAACAACAACAACAGCAACCTGAGCAGCGGGAAGAGAAAGTTTGACAACACCAGATCCTCATCCTCGAACCCCCCACAGCAGCAACACTACCGAAAACCCGAACTCACTCGGGGCTTCAACAATCAGGGTCACAATAACAATAACAACAGTAGCGGGCAGGGTTCGAGCGGATATGCTGGGAAATATCCGAAGTGCAACAAGTGCAACTATCATCATGCTGGCCCGTGTGACCGTGTCAAGTGTCAGAGATGCGGAAAGATGGGTCACCAAGCAAAGGAATGTAGAGGAGACCTTGCGGCAAAGGGTGCTCCTAAACCACCCATGACAACCAAGGGATGTTTTGAGTGTGGACAAGAGGGACATTTTAAGAAGGACTGCCCTAAGCTGAAACAGAACGACAACAATGGAGGTAATGGAAGTGGCAGTGGTGGTGGAAACAATGGTAAAGGAAGGGCTTTTGTTATTGGGTCGGGTCAAGCCCGCAATGATCCGTACGTGGTGACTGGTAAGTTCCATGTGAACGATTGTTTTGCTTATGTATTGTTTGACACTGGAGCTGATAGGAGTTTTGTGTCGAAAGCCTTTAGCCAACTCTTAGACTTAACTCCAACCCCGTTAGATGCTAAGTTTCCTGTTGAATTAGCTGACGGTAAGACTATAGTAACGACTCATGTACTTGCGGGATGTAAGTTAAAACTGTCAGGTCATATTTTTGATATCGACCTTATTCCTTTTACGCTTAGTAGTTTCGATGTCGTTGTCGGCATGGACCGGTTATCCGAGAACCGAGCGGAGATTATATGTTATGACAAGATAGTCCACATTACTACCCCTTCCGGCGAGATCGTTTCGATCCGAGGTGAGAGAAGCGGCATGACCACCAGCGTCATTACCCTCATGAAGGCGCAGAAGTATCTACGAAAGGGTCATCCGGCAATTTTGGCGCATATTGTTGAGAAACCCGCGGAGGAGAAGAGAATTGAAGATATACAGATTGTGCGAGATTTTCCCGGAGGATTTGCCTGGACTCCCTCCTATACGACAAGTCGAATTCCAAATCGAGTTGACACCCGGTGCAGCACCCATTGCACGAGCCCCGTATCGGCTTGCACCGGCGGAGCTTCAGGAACTGTCCACTCAGTTGCAAGATTTGTTGGATAAGGGTTTTATCCGACCTAGCTCATCGCCATGGGGAGCCCCTGTCTTATTTGTCAGAAAGAAGGACGGGACTTTCCGCATGTGCATCGACTACCGGGAGTTGAACAAGGTGACGGTCAAGAACCGTTATCCTTTACCCCGAATTGATGATCTGTTTGACCAGCTCCAAAGATCGAGTTATTACTCGAATGTCGATTTGCGATCCGGTTACCATCAACTAAGAGTGCGCGATGAAGATATTTCAAAGACGGCTTTCAGAACACGGTATGGTCACTACGAGTTTTCGGTTATGCCTTTTGGTCTAACTAACGCACCAGCCGTATTTATGGATCTCATGAATCGAGTATGCAAGGCGTACCTCGACAAGTTTGTGATTGTTTTCATTGATGATATTCTCGTCTACTCCAAGGACAAGGCTGACCACGAGAAACACTTAAGGGTAATTCTGGAATTATTGAAGAAGGAGCAACTGTATGCTAAGCTCTCGAAATGCGAATTTTGGCTTCGCGAGGTTCACTTTTTAGGACATGTGATCAACGAAAATGGTATCCATGTCGATCCCGGTAAGGTAGAGGCCATCAAAAACTGGGAAGCACCTAAGACTCCGACTGAGGTGCGGCAATTTCTAGGACTGGCCGGCTACTACCGGCGTTTCATCGAAGGATTTTCAAAGATTGCTCAACCCCTCACCGCTTTGACTCACAAAGGCACTAAGTACAATTGGGGTGACGCGCAAGAATCTGCTTTTCAACTGTTGAAAACCAAACTCTGTAGCGCCCCTATTTTAGCCCTCCCCGAGGGAACAGAGAATTTTGAGGTACATTGTGACGCATCGATACAAGGTCTCGGTTGTGTGCTAATGCAACTCGAGAAGGTTATAGCTTATGCCTCTCGACAACTACGGGTTCACGAGAAGAACTACACGACCCATGATTTGGAACTCGGAGCTGTGGTGTTTGCCCTTAAGATATGGAGGCATTACTTGTAGGGTACCAAGTTTACCATTTACACCGACCACAAGAGTCTCCAACATATCTACGATCAGAAGGAGCTGAACATGCGACAGCGTCGTTGGGTCGAGCTGCTTAAGGATTATGATTGTGCCATCAAGTACCACCCTGGCAAGGCCAATGTAGTGACCGACGCTCTCAGCAGAAAAGAAACAGATAAACCCAGACGAGTGTGAGCATTGCAACTCACGATTCATGCCAGCTTACCCGATCAGATTCGCGATGCGCAACTCGAAGCTTTGAAGGATGAAAATCTTCCATCAGAACTCATGCGGGGCATGAACAAACAACTTGAAACCAAATCGGACGAGGTTCGATATTTTGAGAACCGGATTTGGGTTCCACGATACGAAGAGTTGAGAACTTTAGTGATGGACGAAGCCCACAAGTCCCGATATTCTATCCACCCTGGCTCGGATAAAATGTACCATGACTTAAAGGCACTTTACTGGTGGCCGAACATGAAAGCCGACATTGCCACCTACGTGAGCAAATGCTTGACTTGTGCCAGAGTCAAAATAGAATACCAAAAACCATCTTGCCTACTACAACAATCGGAACTTCCAATGTGGAAATGGGAACACATCTCAATGGATTTTATCACGGGTTTACCTAAGACACCAACGGGATGCGATACCATCTGGGTGATCGTTGACCGGTTGACTAAGTCTGCACACTTCTTAGCGATTAAGGAATCGGACAAAATGGAAAGATTGACTCGCGTCTACATGAAAGAAGTGGTGTCTAGACACGGAGTGCCTGTCTCAATCATTTCTGATCGAGATTCTCGTTTCACTTCGCACTTTTGGAAGTCACTACAAAGCGCACTAGGCACACGTCTTGATATGAGCACAGCCGACCATCCTCAGACGGATGGGCAAAGTGAACGAACTATTCAGACCTTGGAGGATATTTTGCGTGCATGTGTGTTGGATTTCGGAAAAAGTTGGGAACCTCACTTACCTTTGGTAGAGTTTTCATATAATAACAGCTACCACGCAAGTATTAAAGCAGCGCCGTTTGAAGCACTATACGGACGGAAGTGTCGATCACCTCTCTGCTGGGCAGAGGTGGGTGACAGCCAAATCACTGGTCCAGAACTGGTACTCGAAACTTCGGAAAAGATTGTTCAAATCCGAAACCGCATGGCAGCAGCACGTGATCGCCAAAAGAGTTACGCCGAAAAACGCCGAAAGCCTCTCGAATTTCAAGTGAACGACCAAGTATTACTCAAAGTCTCACCTTGGAAAGGTGTGGTTCGCTTTGGGAAGCGAAACAAACTCAACCCACGATACGTTGGTCCTTACCGGATAACTGAGCGCATTGGTCCGGTGGCGTATCGACTGGACCTACCAACGGAACTCAGTGGCGTACGCAATGTATTCCACGTATCCAATTTGAAGAAATACCTATCTGATGAAACCCAAGTAGTCCCTTTGGATGAACTGCAAGTTGATGAACAGCTACGCTTCATTGAAGAACCAGTCGAAGTTTTGGATTGGGAAACCAAAACACTCAAGCACAGCAAGATTCCAATCGTTAAGGTTCGTTGGAACTCGAGACGTGGACCGGAGTTCACGTGGGAACGCGAGGATCAAATGATGAAAAAGTATCCTCACCTTTTTGGAAGGGCTGACCAAACACAGAAAACCGCGAAACCCGACAAACCGTTAGAAATAACCGGAGGTATGAATTAAATTTCGGGACGAAATTTCTTTCTACTAGGGGATGATATGACAAACTGAAAATTTTTCTTACATTTTCAGACACTCATCACGAATTAACTCAAATTTTCGGGATGAAAATTCTTTAACATGGGAATGATGTGACAATCGTCAATTTCAGGTTATCTCCGTTAACTCAACTCCGTCAATTCAAACATAAAGATCATTGAATCTATAACGCACACCTCATTACATTTAAACTAGGGTTTAAATGACGCTTGACACTTACTACATGTGTAGTCTTTCGGGAATTGCACCGAAACGCAAACGAATTGACGCAAACCATTGGTGAATAAACAAAAAATGTCAAAAAAATAATTATATGATAATTATGTGTTAGACTTATGTGTTATGTGATAATATTGTTTAAAACGTTAACTCAAGATGCAAACAACTTAGATTAAGCTAGAAAAATAATGTTTAGAAGTGGAGGGGCCTTGATGTAACTTATTATTATTAATAATATAAATCAAAAACCCTAATCTCTTTCCCTTTCTCTCTAAAAAACCCGACGACACCTCACCCCCTCCCCTCTTGCGATCGGCAGCCTTACATCACCACCATACCACCCTTGTTTGATCTTGGTTTTCACAATTGAAGCATCCTACACTCGTTTCTAAGCACCTCTCGCATTTCTCTTGGTTATCTCTGCGTTTTTAAGGTATATATATGAAACGCTAACTATTGAATATCATATATTAAGTGTTTTATGATTGATTATGGCTAGAGGATGATTAATTATGTGTTAGTGATTGATATTGATAGTCATATGTGATTTTGAACGGTGAAAGATTGATGAATCATTAATTGTTTGTAAACCCTAAAGGGTTACTGCTGATTTTTATGATTAATAATGTTTATTGCGTGTTTTGAGTTATGTCATATGCTTAGGATGCATGTTAGATGATTGTTTATGCTTGCTGAGTTTGACAGCAGTGATTGTTAAAATTGAACGGTGTGTAACTTGTTGAGTATATAAGCAAAATGAGCTAATTATGAGTCTACAAGATAGTACTCTGAGTCTAGTTTTCAGAAAGTCCAACCACGCCTAATTTGGAGGTGTTTTGGTTGGTCAAATGATTTAAATGCGATTAAAGGTCAAAACTGGTAGTGGACAGATTGTAAGTTATGATTAGACAACTGTAACTAAATGTTAATATAAGAATTGGTTGAGATTATTGATACTACAGTAAACTAGGTTGAGTCTAGTTTCTAAAGAATATAAATTTGCAATTTTTGGACGTGTAAAGGTTAACCTTTATGATTTTACAAAAACGTTGTGCAAAGTTGAGTTGTTAGACCTGCTGTTAGGTTGTTTTGTAAATATTATATCTCATGAACTACGAGACCAATTGGGTTGGTTCCACTTCTGGAAGTTTACTTGTTGAGTTAGGAACCTAACCCAAGTGGTCTTGCATCTGTTGGATTTTTCATTTAACGGGAATTTCAAATAACATTCTGTTGCGCATGAATTTGACTGTTATGAGTTTGCTGTAATGTTTTGATCATTGTGAGAAACCTATGTGGAATAAAAATAAAATAAAACATGTTCTGGAAACCTAATACATGTATGCTTTTGTGATGATTTTTGATGAATTAATTGAGATGCTATGATCAGTGGAATAGTATATCTTTCAAGTAGAATTCTGTCTCGGTAAAGTTAACTGCCGAACTTTGTGAAAATGCATGAAAAGTGCTAGTTGCTAGTTAATTGTTATGTTTTGACCAAATTGCCCCTGCGGGGAATACTTGCTAAATAAGTGTGGTATTTTGACCAAATTGCCCCTGCGGGGAATAGTTGCTAGTGATATACGTTATTAATACATGACACGTAAATAATTGTTCACACACGTATCGTATCACAAATGTGCTCGTTAAGTCACACACGATTCACAAACAAACACGAAACGTATCTTGTGATTAGGAATTATGTGCCGGGTCTAGAGACTCGATATTAGTTCCGATACTTAGAAAATCTCCTTGTTGTTTTAGAACGCTAGAGAGAGTTTTCTGTGACGCGCATCACTTGGTGATTTATTTTGGGAATTCTTCGCAAACAGTGAGTTTCACTTACCCCTTTAAACTGTTTTCAAACGCTTTTCACTTGGGGAGATAACATACTCCGAAAACGCATTTAAGATTTTGTTAATATAGATTATATATCACTTGTAAAGACTAAGTGACAAACGCGTTAACTAAAGTCCTTCATTCACATTGAACCGTTTAATATTGGATAATAGCGAGTCATTGTTGAGTAGCACTACTGGGTTTGACAAACCCCACCCAACGCTAAACTCGACTGGAGGTCGAGTGGGTGTAATCTTGGCTAAACACATACCATGGTCGGGATAGACCTGGTGGCAAGGCAAATGATAAACAGTCAGCTTCGGTGTCGAACACTTAGTAATACTTGTTTTATAGGCTAGCTACCTATAGATATATAATTGACATAACACTATCTGGTAACGCAAAACGCTGAACGCAAAAACGCTTAACGCAAAACGCTTAACGCAAAACGCTTAACGCAAAACGCTGAACGCAAAACGCTTTATTTCATATAAACTTTGTGAACTCACCAACCCCGTGTTGACACTTTTAGTATGTTATTCTCAGGTAGCCGAGGCGGGCGCGCGGTTTAGGATCATGCATTGCTTGAAACACTTTTAATTATGCAAACTTATTTTAAACTGTTATCATTGGGTTTTTAAGTCGTCCTGCGTGACGCAACATTGGTTTCTATGGTTTTACGCTTCCGCACTTATTTTCATTTAAACGTTTTTATGGTTTGATTATAACTAATGATTCCGATCATGTTAGTTCACACCCTCTGACGGTAAAACTCCGTTAGTGGATTTTGAGGGTGTGACAGACTGAGTTTTAAATGTTTTCTGGCAAATGATATGATGATTCAGTTAACAGCTTTCTGAAGCTTCAAAATATTTTTAAATGAAAATTGATCCAACCTTTGGAAAAATGATAGAAAAATTGTTTTTGTGTGCCTAACGAGTGAAGGTATTAAGCTTAAAGGCTCTAGAACAATCATTTATTGTATGGTAGCTTTCCATGATGAGTAAATGTAGCAGTTAAATATGTTGAACTTACTGTGGAGAGTCATTTTGAAGAAATGTGCATGTCTCCATATACATCTATCCGAATGATAGGCAGAAAAGCAATTACCCGGTCATACACGAGCCCGTTAGTGCCTTGATCACCAAAATTGTTGTGATATCTTACTGTAGTGATCCAGATTCGGGACTTACAGGTGCTTGTTACTGTTATTATTAAAAAAAATGTTGAGTAGTTAAGTACGTATAAAATCTGTGCTGTTATCTTTCAATAAGCTTAAAGCTCAAAATTTTATCGCTTCCTTAAAATTTTTTATCAAGCACTAGGGGGTTGGAGTCAAATTGGGGTGATCTAGGGAAAGCCAAATACACTTTGAAAAGAGATCGTAGGAATCACAGGTCCATAAG
The DNA here is from genome assembly GCF_021521415.1 of Bidens hawaiensis. Classification (NCBI taxonomy): domain Eukaryota; kingdom Viridiplantae; phylum Streptophyta; class Magnoliopsida; order Asterales; family Asteraceae; genus Bidens; species Bidens hawaiensis. The sequence continues at coordinate 17,702 of NW_027495349.1, read as the reverse complement.
TGATGTCCATCTATGCTTTATGCCTAACTGAACCTAATGAATATCACTGACTCAATGAAAATCATGCTAAGTTTTTATACATGCTATCAACCTGTCTCTTTATGTCATAATAATGCTGAACATGAATCCTTGTGACGGCATCTTAAACATAAGATTCCATGTTCGAATCTATTCATAAAAGGCGGCAGTTCTATTAAAACTGAAATTTGATCCCAAATTTTTTGTTACGCTTCAAGAAGACTGGTGTTTGTGTTTAATTTTTGTTTATATTATTTCGTTCATTTTGGTATTATCTCGAAATTACTCTCCTCAAAACATTCGTTCAATTGGGCCTTCTTTAATGTGGTTATATCTTTTTGGGGCCTTGATCTTGTTCACTGGTCTTATTAAAACGTGACTTGGGTTCTTTGTTTCCTTTTGGGGCCATCTAGTTGGGTTTCTTTTGGTCCTCATGGTTCTCGGCCCATATTGCTGCTAACTGGGCTCGTCTGCTTGAGTCTTGTGGGTTCTCGGCCTACGATGTTTGGGGTAAAAATGGATTCTGATCTCAATTGTTATCAATACATTCAAAATCAGTCTCTCTCTCAAAGGATCTGGCCGAAAACCCTAAATATTTGATATCTTAATCAAGACTAATCGTGATTTAGCCTCCTTGTGTTCGTTTACAGGTAATAGATCTATGGAGGACATAGCACGACACCACTATAATAGTTTTAGTAAGCTTGGTTGAGATGAGATGTCAATGATTGACCAGACCCCGTTCACTGATTGAGATGATGAATTAGTAGTGTTAGGATTGTTGAACTTGATTGAGACCATTGTGGTGGCCCTAAGATTTTAATTGCAGGTTTAATGGGCGATTGGAGATTTCGGCTTTCTTGGAGAAGACGACACGAATTTCAAGGGAGAATCCAAAGGGGTTTTTTGTTTCCAGCTTATTTAACCAAAAACCCATGGTCAATCAAGGGTTCTCAGTTGACTCTGTTGACCGAGATCTCATGTCCTTGACCAAGAACTCCTGTTCTCGGTGGGGACTAGATAGAGAACATGTCATATTGACCGAAAACTACCCCTTTGACCATCAGTGGACAGAAAACTGCCACCGTGGACCGAAAACCATTAATTTTACTATTAAATCTCATTTTGGTCCTTATAACTTGTTTATATCACAATTGGTCCTCCATGTTTTATAAATTAAAATTGTGTCCTTAAACTTACGAAAGTTATCCAAGCTACATGAATACTTAATAACTTGACTCGTTTGTTGCAGTAATGGTTAATCAAGCACCATTAAAGTTCATGGATACTCACAATATAGCTGGATATTTGTTTGATCCTCCTCCAGCACACAAGGATTTCAAGTCTATGATCGTTGGACTCAATAATTGCAGGATTTCTCACGCTTTACGAGAAATCCTGTCATCTGCAGGTAAATGATCACGGACTTCTAGAACAACGCTTCGATCAACAAGCAAGGACCAGGTGGAGTTATGTCTATAGACTCCAAAGTGCAAAAGAAGCCGGTCGTCATAACAGAGGCCATCATACGGGAGGTTCTTTTGTTTGGGGATCAACCGGATTACCCAACTGAATACACGACTGCCGCTTTTTCTGAGGTTCTCACAAGAATGGGCTACGAGGGATCTTATCTGCCAGCGATCAAGAAGCAATTCCACCCGTACTGGAGATTTCTGATACACACATTCTTTACTTGTGTGTCGGGACGAAAAGGAGGCTCCGATGAGATTAGCCACATGCAGATGTCGGCAGTGATTGCTCTTATCATGGATTGGAATTACAATTATTCCAAGTTTGTTTTCGATGAGATGATGAGAAATCTGAAGGGAAAGAAGAAAGAGATGTTTCTTATGTATCCATGGTTTCTACAGATGATCTTTGATTCACACTGCACTGACCTAGTTAGATCTGTTGAGACGCTGGATATGAAGTCGATGGGACCCAACTCCTTTGGGTTCATGAAACAGTCAAGAAAAGGGGCTAAAGTTGTCTACCAGGGTCATCACGAACTAGTTAAATTTGCCCGCTTTGCTAAAACTGAGACTGTACCGGTTATTGCTCAAGTTGCTGAAGAGCATGTAGCACCAGTTCGAAAGCGTGCTGCTACACTTGAGATTGTATCGAGTGATGAAGATGAGGAGACTCATGTGCAACATATGGAGTCTGAACACCGTGAAACGGTTAGTGCTCCGACTACTGAGCAACTTAAAAACTTTGAGATTTTTTAAGAATTACTACAATCGACTGCCTTGAAACCTCCTCAAGCAGTCACTGTGAATGAAGATGATGATGTTCCTGAGGAACCAGCCGCCGATCTCACTCCACAGAAATGAAGAAAGAAAGATCTGAGACTAGGCGTGCTGATTTCTGATACCACACAAACAAGAACAAGCCAACATCAACAACAACATCAACATGAGTCGAACATTCCTGAGACTGATGTTGACCCGAGTCCATCCGTTGTTGGGCCTCAAACTCAAGAACAAATTTTCAATGACATTGCTCGTCAGCTTGATTTTGAGGCTGACATTCCATATATTGATGAGGCCTATATTTCACATACTAATGCTCCCTCTGGATAGGGTCAGTCAAATTCTAGTGCCTCTGAGAAGCTTTCTCAGACTCTCTCCATGCAACAAACCTATTGGCAAAATAAAGGAAAGGGGATTGTTCTTGAAGATGCTCTCGTTGATATACAAGCTCTGCAACGTTGATGTGCTGGAAGTAGTCAAATCATAATTAACTAAAAATAAGCTAATCTAGACACTAAGTAATAATTCTAGACTCTTAAACTTAACATAAACTACTAACCGGAAAGTGTACCGGTCGACTCTAGTACAGCTAAGTAAGTCCGGATATCGAACCCACGAGATTCTATAAATTACGTATACTAGCTAATTAGACTCAACTACAAGACACAACTATTTAATAATAATGTTTGAGGGGGTTTTAAACTAATTAATAATTAACTAAACCTAACCCTAATTGATTAAAATATAATAAAACATAATCATTACTTAAAACCTAATTAATTAAATATTATAAACTTAACCCTAATTATATAAAATATAATAAACTATTAAAACACTTAGATTAACTCAGATGATGAAAATAGCTACCTAGGCTAGAATCCCTAATGTCACGGCAATCAATCAAATGGAAAACTTAAGTTATGGAACTAGGATCGTAAAAATAGACCCTTGACAGAAAACCCAACCAGGACCCTTGACCTTCAAGAAGACACCTATGGATTTCTAAGAAGTTGTAAGACTCACCAGTTTTATAAATTAAACTTTCTTACGGTTATTTAATAATTTATGTCTAAGTATCTTTATGACGAAATCCTACCTTACAGCGCGGAAATCAAAGATAGTTAAGAAGACTAAATTGACTTAATAGACTAAGCTGACAATCAAACCTAGACGGACTCCGTACGAAGAACTAAATCTAGCAATCCTAACCAACAAAGATCTATCAATAACCTATCACCTTACAGCTTTTTAGGCTAACAGCTCACTTTTATCTATTTAATTAGTTTTATTGTTTCTATGATCTTAATGCATATCAATCATAAACTAGTCAAGAACACACAGTAAATGACCTAACAAAACCCTATCCTATGAAGCAATCACCAAGGGTAATGTAAAACAATAAATCCAAGTAAATAAAACAAAGCAATCATATGCATCAATTAATTCAAACTTAACAGTTTACTTAAAACATAAAATCCATGACGAAATAAAATCCCAAACAAAATCAAACCGAACAAAGGTTCATCACGACCTAGGTAGTTTATGAAGTTTAGCCTAGCATCATATAATACAAATCAAACAAAGCAAATAGAACTGAAAACATGGTGAATGAATGAGAAACGAAAGATTAAAGGCGATAAAACCCGTAGTCTTCGATCTTGAACGTAAAGTTCTTCACCGGATGTTCTCGTGCCTTCCAAACCTCCACGAAACTCGAATGATAGCTCTCAAAAACTCCAAATTCGTCTGGGGGCAGCAGGTTATGTTCAGGATTAAGTTAAAGATGTTTAAATCCCCAAAACAAGGCCCAACTTGAAGCAAAAACGAATTAAAAATCCACCAGCAGCTTCCCTGGACGCAGCGAGATGGGCTTTGGCCTCCCCGGTCGCGCGGCACGGCATGCTCCACCAAGGGGCCGGTCAGACAAGCCCGGTCTGACCGGTTCTCTGTTTTGACCCTTCCTTACGCGTTCCGGATCTCCGTTTCCGCTCTTTTTAGCTCGTTTTTCATCCTTTTTTATCACGATCAACTCCCAGAACCTACGAAACATAAAAGTTTTAGTACTATACAAATATCGATTTAAAACGATCAAAAACTATTAAATATTAAATAAAATATACACGGGAAATATAAATATTTAGCATTATTTCAAATATCCCCACACTTATTCTTTTTTCGTCCCTGAAAAAGTCTAATGCAGTAAGATCAGAATTGGAAAAATACAGTCTTACAAACATATAGGTTAATTTAAGCTTAGATAAACGCAAAAACCGCGATCACCAATATTGTTGTCCACTTAAACCCATGCCTTATTCTTTACCTGGACAAATAAGATCCGAAAATAATATTACTCAGTGGTTTACACAATTAAGACCCACTTATTTTCAGCTTTTACCGGACTAGGCCACCCCAACTTGACTTAAACCTCAAAATTAGCATAATTAGAACTTTTGTTGCTCTATTTTTCATGAATAGTTAAGATGATCAAGGGTATTGTTTATCCACATAATCTTAAGAATCAAAGTCTACCAAACAGCCATTAGATACGATTAAGGTTCAATTAATTAATAGCTAGTGTTCCCCACAACATGAAACACCCCCGTTATCAAGCAATACCCCGAACCCGTCACCATAGGTGAGCATGCAAAATTTCATCTTTAGGGCTTACATGTAGCGGTCCCTTGTGGTCCGTTTCTTAATGGTATTGAGACGTGAGCACGGGGACCCCATGTGGCTAACAGCGTGGAAGATCAAGTCTGTAGTGTACTTGTACTTTTGTACTTTTGTGATTATATTTAAAGACTAATAAGGGTTTTCTCTTTTTAGTTTTATTTTAAATATCCACAACCCCACTTAGGAATTGTGAATACCCAGATGAATAGATTGCATACAGACCCATGGTCTCCGGACACGAAGCTTCCCATCAATACATGATTTAAGGTTATAAAACCATACGCCAATAAGGTGTAAAACACTAAAACTAAGCAGTTAAAGATTTATATCACAGGCTACACGACATACTCTAACGTTAAACCTACCCGAGCATCATATGATAACGTATTCAGATTTTAAAACTCATAATATTTCCACTTTTTATTCCAAAAATTGAGGCTTGAGTATGGCCCGACCTTTCATTACTTATCTTCCACGGACAAAACGCTTTACCCACAAAAGATTTCCATTTTAACCATTTTATCAAATTGCCATTTCATTCTCAAGGCTGAGCCTACCGACACATCCCAAGTTAAGTGCGTTTTCTTTTTATTTATCTCATATTATTAGTATTTTGAAAAACCAATTTCCGAATAATATCATTATTTCCCACTTTAACGCAAAAAAACTAGATTCAAGGGACATTTTTAAAATATTTTTCAAATTTATTTTTATTTTTTTTAGACTTAAATTATGACTCAAATATCCTATCCCCACACTTAAATTTTGCAATGTCCTCAATGCAAAGATAAAGAAGACTTAAAATCAAAAAATAAAATATAAATAAAGTCGGACTACAAAAAACTAAAGACTAAAAAAAATAAAAACTAAAGCAAAATAAAAAATTAATAAGCTAGATAATGGAAAAGACTTAGCGGGTAATATGCGCATGAAACATGATGCTAGAGTCTTCTTTCATGAATGCCCTCCAACTACAAACGTGCTCAGCAATTGTTAACTCCTTTTTCTCACACACAAACGTAAGCGGCAAAAATTCAACAATATCTAATCATATATCTTATCAAGCTGATAGATATTATGCAATTAAAGTACTTCACCAACTCACAAATATAAAAATCAAGAATAAACAGGCGTAAATAAATAAATATAAAGTATACGGCTCCACTGCTACTCCATTCCCACACTTGTCTTTTTCATTAGATTCTTCCTTGGGGATCGTTTCTCTAGCTCACTCAATCTTTCTTCAAATCTGAAAAACTTAAAAACACAAAATCAAAGAAGAACTACAAAAAACTACGTTAGTGACTTGATTAAATATACAAACTCCGCGAAACCTCCCCACACCTGAACTTAATCAAGAGGTTTCTCTTTGATCTGGACCATGTCCAACCCGTTAAGTTCCACCCGGAATTTATCAAACAGTAATATATCAATGGTGGAACCGAAAAACATTAAATTAGAATTAAAAATGAATAACGGGTCAGACCATCTATATTTAAACTAACCTGGCAAGAGCCGAATGCTTTGTAAGTATAAAGAAGACTGGTCGTGTTTGACATTTAATGGCTTTTTCACTCCCGTAGACCATATCCTAAAATATACCCAAGTTCAGTTTTCTGGTAATTTCTCATCCTCGACCTTCTCCCGTGGTTTTAATTCCCGACAAGCATTCAAAACACAGTCCACTGGATGGCAATAGTGTTCTTCCTCTAACACCACATCCTCATCTACACTGTCCTCTACAAGTAAGGCCTCGAAAAACGCAACATCCTCATTAACGTCTAATGTGTCTCCCCCGTCATTATACGACAATCCATCCAACTCCAGATTCAGGAATTCATCTTCCTCGCTAAGCTCATTATCAACCTTAACCATATCCTCAACACCAAACATTAGCTCGAGTGAATCTACCAAATCCACTTCATCCTCTATCTCTTCTTTCTTCATTAACGACATCTGATAAGCAACCCACTCTTCTTCGTTTATCTCATCATCCGAGTCACTCCAAAAATCAATAATAGCATGTGAAACCGGACTTCAACATCCATTTTTGCCTCCGTTAGTTAAGTAATCTCCTCATCTGACTGCTCAACATATTCCAAGGATATCAACCTCTCCATTTCATCTTCTTCATCTAGTCTCTTAGAAATTTCTTCTACTTGACGTTGGATATCTGTAATAATATCTTGGTGATTTTTGAAGATGGTATCATGCTCCACGAACATCTTTTGGGTATCTGTAGCCATGTATTGGACCAACATCTTTTCTATCCTACCCATAGCAGCTACATCCTCATCAGAAAGGCTTTTAGAAAATTGATCATAACACTGCTCCTGGTTTTGCTGAGTTTGCTAAAACGAATTATCAAAATAATACGGAAAAGGTCCCTGTGAAAAATTTTGCACCGGCTGCACAGACGGGTTAGCATAATGATGTGCCAAACACCCCACATATTGTGGACATATAAGCGTAAAATGGGGTCCGCCACAAATCTCACACATATTTACGACTCAAAAGAAATAAAATACAAGGACAAATAGACTCCTACGACTCAAAACAAATACAAACACAAATAGCACGTATATAGCAAGTAAGTCTAATCAAAGCTAATAACGCAGTCGCCAAGAGTTCCCGGCAACGGTGCAAAAAACTTGATGTGCTGGAAGTAGTCAAATAATTATTAACTAAAAATAAGCTAATCTAGATACTAAGTAATAATTCTAAACTCTTAAACTACTAACCGGCAAGTGTAGCGGTCGACTCTAGTACAGCTAAGTAAGTACGGATATCGAACCCACGAGACTCTATAAATTACATATACTAGCTAATTAGACTCAACTACAAGACACGACTATATAATAATAATGTTTGAGGGGGTTTTAAACTAATTAATAATTAACTAAACCTAACCCTAATTGATTAAAATATAATAAAACATAATCATTACTTAAAACCTAATTAATTAAATATATAAACTTAACCCTAATTAAATAAAATATAATAAACTATTAAAACACTTAGATTAACTCAGATGACGAAAATAACTACCTAGGCTAGAATCCCCAATGTCACGGCAATCAATCAAATGGAAAACTTAAGTTATGGAAATGAGATCGTAAAATAGACCCTTGACAGAAAACCCGACCAGGACCCTTGACCTTCAAGAAGACACCTATGGATTTCTAACAAGTTGTAAGACTCACCAATTTTATGAATTAAACTTCCTTACGGTTATTTAATAATTTATGTCTAAGTATCTTTATGACGAAATCCTACCTTACAGCGCGGAAATCAAATATAGTTAAAAAGACTGAATTGACTTAATAGACTAAGCTGACAATCAAACCTAGACGGACTCCTTACAAAGAACTAAATCTAGCAATCCTGACCAACAAAGATCTATCATTAACCTATCACCTTACAGCTTTTTAGGCTAACAGCTCACTTTTATCTATATAATTAGTTTTATTCTATCTATGATCTTAATTCATATAAATCATAAACTAGTCAAGAACACACAGTAAATGACCTAACAAAACCCTATCCTATGAAGCAATCACCAAGGGTAATGTAAAACAATAAATCCAAGTAAATAAACCAAGCAATCATATGCATCAATTAATTCAAACTTAACAGTTTACTTAAAACATAAAATCCGTAACGAAAAGAAATCCCAAACAAAATCAAACCGAACAAAGGTTCATCACGACCTAGGTAGTTTATGAAGTTTAGCCTAGCATCATATAATATAAATCAAACAAGCGAATAGAACTGAAAACATGGTGAATGAATGAGAAACGAAAGATTAAAGGCTATAAAACCCGTAGTCTTCGATCTTGAACGTAAAGCTCTTCACCGGATGTTCTCGTGCCTTCCAAACCTCCACGAAACTCGAATGATAGTTCTCAAAAACTCCAAATTCATCTGGGGGCAGCAGGTTATGTTCAGGTTTAAAATAAGGATGTTTAAATACCCAAACAAGGCCCAACTTGAAGCAAAAACGAATTAAAAATCCACCAGCAGCTTCCCTAGACGCAGCGCGACGAACTTTGGCCTCCCCGGTCGCGTGGCGCGGCGTGCTCACCAAGGGGGCCGGTCAGACCGGCCCGGTCTGACCAGTTCTCTGTTCTAACCCTTCCTGACGCGTTCCGGATCTTTGTTTCGGCTCTTTTTAGCTCGTTTTTCGTCCTTTTTTATCACGATCAACTCCCGGAACCTACGAAACATAAAGTGTTATTAGTATATAAATCTTGATTAAAAACGAACAAAAACTATTAAAATATTAAATAAAATATACACGGGAAATAAAAATATTTAGCATTATATCAAACGTCGAGTTTTTGAACTCGAACAAGACACAGTGGTCAAAGACATACGTATTCAAGAACTTGAAGCGAGTAACACTGATAAAGACTCCAAGATTAAAGAGCTTCAGTCCGGTATGGGAGAACTAACTGCTATATATTTAGACCTCCAACAAAAACTTGTTCAGAAGAAATTTGGAGATGAATTAAAGAGCAGTGATGATGTATCTTCAAAGGCACCCGATGTGAATCAAGGTGGGAGTTCCAGTGGTCGTCCAATTACCAACATAGATGAATCTGAGACACTGGAACAATATATGTCTGCTCCTCCAATGAAAAAAGAGAAATTGGATCGCGTTCAGAAAAGGCTCCTCATAATGAAGAATTCTAATCAAAACCTTGAATCGTCCGATCATCCAGACAGGTTTATTGTCACTTTTCCAAAGGGATTTTCTGATAAATATGGTGATCGTTCTGGAGTCATATCTTGGGGATTTGATGCTGAGAAGAATATGTGGGGGGTTAAACGAAGGTCTGGGAACACCGAGTACTACAAGAAGATGAAAGAGTTTGGATCTTGGACAAAGGTGGACCTCAGTGATCTGATCAATGCTCCATTCCACAATCCAACTAATGATAAGTGATGTAGTGATTTCTGGAACTTCCTGAGGAGCCAAGTTGATAAAGGCTTTCCGAACATGACAAATTTATAATCCTTTCTGAAGAAAGCAAAGGGGGTTAAGGATCCAAGGGCAGGAAAAACCATGGTTAATGTAATGTGGTCTGCAACAAAGAAGGCTACTCAAATTCCTGTGCCTAATGCAATACCAGATGGGACTCTGGACAATATGAGGTTCTGGATGTTTGAGACCGCTACCGTTGTCGTGCGTCTATAGAAGGGCAAAGGGCAATTCAGGTTCGCCAACCCAAGAAATTTGCTCAAGTTTGGAGAAAGGGATATCAAAACCCTCAGCTCGTTTCAAATCATTGCTGATCCAATTTTTGAAGCGGCTGCAAAGGAATACACTAGCATGGCGGCTTCCATTATCAGAACTAGATTTTAGGCAGGAGGTTTAAAGGATGCATATATCAATTACATGGAGCACGATTAGAGAATGAAGCTACAAACCAAGGGGGGGATTGTTGGGTCCTTACTTGGTGGTTTGTACTTAGTTGGTCATAGTATTTGGTTTGGTATATAAACCGAGATCCTTTATGGATCTCGGTGGGCTTTGGGCTAGATGTTGGGCTTATGTTTTGGTTAACCTATATATAGAACATGTTGTATAGGGTTTACAGTGGGTTGTTAATTCGAGTTTTGGCCGTCTAGCATAGCTTGTTTGTTAGACGAGTATTGTATGCGATAGTGCTTAAGCACCCGACATTAATAATAACGTGTGTTTTTGAAGCATTCCTTTATGTTCTTCATGTTCTTGTTATTTGTTCTTGAATCGTCTTGTGTTAGCATAGGAAATCGTGCCCGATTGCCGTAACAAGCCGACGATCAGTTCGTGCAAGTTTATAAAGTCATAATCAAGTTATCACTCACATAAGCGAGTATATCGAGACCCTACCGACAAGTCATCACCTTTTTCTTAGTATTATCATTCCGGTATCCGTACTAAGGTAGGAGTTACGATTTAATTATTTATATTACAGCTTAGACATCAATCAAGGCTATGGCCTCTAACCTTGAAAGTGTTTCATAAAGATTCTATAAACATTCATAAACGAGTTTTCGTTAACGTTACTTCTTAATGATGTAATGTTAAACAAAAGATATATTTTAACGGGCATGTAGTAAACTGTAAGGGTGATATCACTAGTAGTAAGTATATTGCCTAAGGAAAAGTAATTCGTACAAATCCCAATCATCTGAGGGACCCGTTTACTTACCTGGAGAAACTTACCAACGTGTTATAACCTATTAAACCAAAGCATGCTATATCAAACGTCACATAAAAAACAAAGTATTTCATTCACAAACAAAGATAAACGATTTTAAGGTTAAGCTTAGCTTAATCAAGAAACACCATTCAAGTATTTATAAACCTATTTATGTATAGGTTAAATAACATTCTCATTCACAGTCAAGGTTTCAAACGCACACCGACGGTACAGGTGAATACGTTAACCTTTTATAATCAGTCAAAACATATGTATACTCGATAAGATGAATGGGTGTTTGTCTTAAAGAGTCAGTCAAAATTTATATGATATTACGTGATCTCTAAAACGTTATAATACAAAGTAGAAAATAAAATCAACTCAGACCGATTACACATGTGTCTGGATCCAAACCTAACTGTTCAGCCTAATCAGTCAAACGCTACGTGGCCGCGGGCTAACAATCATAACTAGTTCCCCATTAAGGGATACGTGGCTCAGGGAACACTTTTGTGTCTGTAGGGCAGTGGTAAATATACCGGAAGTAGAAATACTTCCACCGAGCTTGTCAAGAAAACTATATTTGTATTGTAACTGTTATTCAATCATTTTTAGAGTCATATGTGTTCACCAACATATAGTTGACGTATTTTTCCAACCCATTGCAGGTAATTAAGCATTAGTAGTAATAACAAGGATTGGAGTCTTTATGAAGATAGAAGCGCATTACAAGATGGCTCCGTTTTTGATAAACTAAATCCTTGTAATATAAACACATATTTTGTAAACGAATACTTGGGTATTTAATTCCTAGGTAAATTTTCAATGTAAATTAATATTATATTCAACCTAAAAGTCTTCCGCTAAAATAAACCCACAAACTCTTATATATTTACAAACATGTACCAACTTATGGTCACACGCCTAGGCCCTAAGTCGGGGTGTGACATTTTAAAATGATGGAGGAATTGACATATGCCTTACATGTGGAGATAGAAAATTATCATAAGTGGGTTATTACCTTCATGCGCTTCTTATCAAGTTTTATTCTTAAATTAATCTCCACCATCCAAATCTAGATCATTGGATTACATTCCTTCTACTACTTATCATTTTTATTGTACTTTACATTTTAAATTTACCCATATATATATATATATATATATATATATATATATATATATATATGGATAAGTATCCAAAGAGAACCCTTTGAAAATTGAGAACTTTGAGAACCATTTTTAGCCACAAAAAATCCTCTAAAAAATATTTAAAAAATTAAAAAACAAAAAAAAATAAAAAGTAAAAAAAACCAAAATTCTTATATTTCATTTCGGTTTCATAAAAAAACACTTCGTATCAAACACTTGTGTATAATTTTATTTAATCTCTAGTTACGTAATGTACACATATGTACATTATCATTTACCTTAAATTGTACATATGTGTATGAAAAAGAAACATGTATGTACATATTATACATATGTGTATAATTTAACTAAACCGGGATGTTTTTTTTTATTATGAAACGGGGATGATAAATAAGAAGTTTGGTTTTTTTACTTTTTTCATTTGTTGCGTTTTTTTTTTTTTTTGTCTTATGATTTTTTAAAAAATTTTGGGTTTTTTGTGGTCTAAAATGGTTATCAAAGTTCTTAATTTCAAAGTAGTTCTCACATGATCCTAATCCTATATATATATATATATACACACACACACGCACACTAGACTTATGAAATCTCACCAACTAAATTGTTGACAAAATATATTATTTTCAACGTTCTACAGGTTGAATCGGTGGTGTGCTAAGGAAAAATATCACTAGTCGACTCTAGAATATTTAATTAGAACTTATCTGTTATTCGAAGAAGTGTTTTATGTTTTTGTTTCATGTATGAACAATAGGTGTACTTGTCACCTTATGAAATAAAATAAATATAATTATTGTCACTTTAATTGTGTTACAAGTTTATGGGAAATTTTTACGTACCACCCGGGCGTATTCCGCTTAAAACCCAGGTGTTATAAATACAAATAAATCAACAAGCTTTATAGTATTACCTTGAAATGCATTAAATGAAGATAACATTCTTCAACTAAGTAACAATTACATGTAGGGTAGAATTGAATAACGATTTTGAATTGAAATATTGAATGAACACATGTAGCAGACGTTTGGTACTTTAACCTAAAATGCTAAAAGAACGCATATTGCATTGAGTTAATCGGGTTATTCGAGTGTATCTGATTCCGGGCAATTCACCCAAATACCGACCCAATTACATAATATATGGTTCGGGTTAGAAGTTTAATCGGGTCAGGTAATTTGGGTATCATGTTGCTTCAGGACGGGTTCGATATTCGTGTACGGTGAAAAAGCGCACCCCATTTGTGTATAGTGTATTAGAGTTCGTGTATATGAAAAATATATTCAAAGGAAAAAAAAATCCTAGTTTTTTTAGTTAAGAACTTTAAAGGAAAAAAAAACCATAAATGTAAACACTTCTTATCTGAAATGCAAACTTACGATTTCTTTTTTTTTATTATCCTTTTTAAGTAAACAAGATGGGTGCGCACCCACTATGACCGGTAACACACAACATTGAAGATCACGTATGTTGGGCTAGGCTTATTAGATGTTTTATACTTAATCTAACTGTGCTTGGTATATATGTAACACTGAAAACACTATGTTTTCGGTGGGCTTGTGTTTCGGGTTTGGTCCAAGGGTATGCTAGGCTATATATATGTGTCGTATTAGGTCATTGAAGAGTTGATAGTTCATGTAGTTGGTTGTGAGCAGGTTACATGGTTTCCATTTCAATCATATTGTAATCGATATTGAGGGCTTAAGCACCTGACGTTAATACAACGTTTGTTTTGAAGTTTATTGTGTGTTGGTTTGTGTTTGTTCTTCGTTATTATTGAATCACCTTGTTATTTTCCGCCTAACAACGAGTTTGATTGATATCACATTGAAAGATCCTGATTTGGGACTTACAATTGGTATCAAATCCTATAGACCTATTCTAGGCTCGGTTATGGTGATATCAAATATTCAAGATCGTGTTTTGGTTGATAATCAGTGGGTATCTTTCTGGAAATCGAGATTACTTGTATTCTAGTTTTCTTCGTGTTCTTCGGGAAAGCTTAACAAATTAGCGATAAAATCTTTTCAAAACCTGAAATATTTTTAAATCCCTAATTTTTCGGGATCAAATTTGTTACCAAGTTTACTAAGTCAAAGATCAAAAGTTCTCAGCAACAACTCAAACTGTTCTCGGCAATAATTCAAAATGAACAAGGTTATCGGGTTCAAGGTTCTCGGTCAAGATTCTCGGGTTCAGTTTGGTAATTTCGGCTCAGATCAAGTGTTCTCGGGCAACAAAAGGTTCTCGGGTTTAGTTTGGTGATCTCGACTCAGATTAAAAGTTCTAGGGATCAGTTGGGTGTTCTCGGATAGTGTGTTCTATACTCTTAGGTTCTCGGTCTCAGATAAACTTAGTGGTTCTCGGCTACCACTGTTCTCGGGTTTTCAGTTTGGTTTTGGGACTTGATATATTGAGCCATTGTTAATTGGAGTATTATTTGAACTCTTGATTGAAATGGACCAGTTAAGCAACATATCATCCAATTCTGCATTGCATCAAGAGTTGGATTCCATCATGGGAACTACCACCCGTGTCCCCGTCTACCGTCTCATGAGGGGTTTGCTGAGTGGAAGTTCTGGTTCGAAAAGTACGTGAAGATGAAGGATGCAAAGATTTGGTGAAATATTATCAGGGGTCCTCAACCTATCACTTACGAGAAAGAAAATGGTGAAGTAGCTGTAAAGCCCGTCTCAATGTACTACAAAGAGGATTTTGAAAAGATTGAGGAGGATGAGAAGGCTCTTGCCAATCTAACAATGGCACTTTCACCTGAAATCACTCAAGGATTTAGAGAGCTATAGTCTGCAAAAGGGTTGTCGGAAGCCCTTATTGAGGTGTATGAAGGAAATGAGGATATGAGACGAAGTTTAAATCCAAGAAACCGGATCTATGAAATATGATATCAATCCAAACACGATGTTAGTGCGGAATCCTAACACCGTGGTGATTCAAGAACGAGAACAGAAGAACAATATAAATATGATGAACACGATAATACTCCAAATGCACATGATTATGTTAACAAATCATCTGGTACATGAGTTTGCTTTCTTGATGGTGGCTACTCGTGATTAACAGTGTCTATCAATGTGAACAACCAACCATAAACCCTATACATGTTATCTATATATAGGGAAACCAAAACAACCTAGACCAATTACGCCCAAGCCCAACCGAAATCCCTATGGATTTCGGTACTACATCATCATAACCATAATGCAATTCTTCAACTCGTCTTTGTTTATGTCACTTTAGTCTTGATCATGTCATGGCCTTTTGATATGCATCAGTCTAACTAAATTATGACCCAACAATCTCCCCATTAGACTGATTCTTTCAAAACCTTCAGAATCTTTACTTTAAGATGATAAGCAACTTCAGCATCTGCATCCAATACTTTACCATCTCCCCCTTATTGACAGCATCATCCAATTTGAATCTCAGATACTTCATATGCTTCCGTTGCAAGAGATCAGTCTTGAAAGAACAATCAACTTTGATAGAAAGATCAACCAAAATATTTTGAAAACAATTAAATAAAACAAAATAGGATAGACATATTTTTGTAATCTGTTTTTTTTAATTAATTTTTTTTATGATTTTCTTGAAAAGACTTGAAATGAGATCATACCAACTAAACTAACTATAACACACACAACCGACATCAGATTTCATGGGATGAGAACAGAAGCCTTATTCAAATTTAAACGATTTCTTAACGTATTTGTTTCGACAAGATTAATCAAAAAGAAAAAAATAAAATAAATGAAATAAAATAAAACCAAAAGCAACAAATAAAACAAATTTAATCACCCGTTCTTCTTGTAATTTAGGAAAAATTTGGGATCAATTTTCAGTTTTGGATAAAAACGCCGCCTCTTATGAAAAGATCCGAACATGGAATCATATTGTTTAAGGTGCAGTCACAAGGATTAATGTTCAGCGTTATTATGACATAAAGAGATAGTTTGATAGCAGGTATATCGAACTTAGCATGATTTTCATTGCATTAGTGATATGAATTAGGTTCAATTCGGCATAAAGCTTAGATGGACATCACTCATGGACCTGTGGTGCCTCCTATCTCTTCTCAAAACATATTTAGCTTTCCCCAGATCTCCCCAATTTGACTCCAACCCCCTAGTGCTTGATCAAAAGAGTTTTATAGATAATTAAACAGAATTTTAAGCTTTAAGGTTGAATGTTGGACTTACAAGCAATCTATCCAAATTCCTAGATTTGGTCTTCCCTTCAAATATTTAAAGATCCTCCTCACTGCATTCATATGAGAAACCTTAGGACTTGACTGGAATCTTGCACAAACACAAACAACAAACATGATATCTGGCCTTGAAGCAGTCAGATACATTAGAGATCCAATTTTTGCTTTGTATTCATGTTCATCCACTGGCTCACCCTCTTAATTTGCTACCATCTTCTCTTTTGTATCCATAGGAGTTGAAGCAGTTTTAAGATCATTACACATGAATTTGTCCAATATGTCTTGCACATACTTGGACTGGTATATGAAAATCCCATCAGTCTTATGTTGAACTTACAATCCAAGAAAGAAGTTCATTTCTTCCATTAAGCTCCTACTATACATGGATATCATCACCTCTTCAAACTTCATGCACATCTGTTCATTGGTTGACCCAAAAATGATATCATCAACATAAACTTGCAGCAAAAGCAAATCTCTTCCTTTCATCTTGTAAAAGAGGGTCTTGTGAATAGTTCCTCTTTGGGGCAGGATGCAGTCCATACAAGGCTTTGTTTAACTTATACACCTTGTTAGGATAATCAGGGTCCTCAAATCCAGGTGGCTGAGTTACATACATCTCCTCTTCTATTTTTCCATTTAGGAATGCAGATTTGACATCAAGTTGGAATACCTTATATTCTTTGAGGCAGCATAAGCCAAGAAAATTCTTATTGCCACAAGTCTTACAACTGGTGCAAAAACTTCTTCAAAGTCAATCCCTTCTTCTTGTAGGCATCCCAATGCAACAAGTCTTGCTTTGTTCTTAATCACAATACCTCTTTCATCCCTTTTGTTACTAAAAATCCATTTGGTTCCAATTACATATAAGTTTCATGGCTTGTCTACAAGTTCCCACACTTGCAGATCTCTGAATTGAGCCAACTCCTCTTGCATAGCCTCTACCCAGCTATTGTCCTTCAATGCTTGAACAATGTTCTTAGGTTCTATTTGGGATAGAAAGCAGGACTACAAATAAATGTTTGCAGATTCAGATGCACTTCTTGTTACTCTTTCATAAATGTTTCCTATGATATTTTCAGGAGGATGATTCTTTTCAACATAAGATGATTGAACAATTACATCAGAAGATACAATAGTATCTAGATTTGTATCATTGAGATCAGGTTCATCAATGATCAAATCATTTGTTGCC